>NC_069505.1:58575953-58583453 GCF_027579735.1 Bombina bombina | reverse complement strand
GCAGTAAATAAGGAGGTATTTTTGTTTTCTTTTATTAAAATCAGTGGGGGCTTTTTGGTTACTGATGCTTTAAGGGTTCTATAACGTCCCAGCAACTAAACGCGTCCTTAAAGAAACACTTTTCTGGATTTGGGTCACATTGGATCATGGTACTTGGAGTTTCATGGAGATTGCACTCCATTTGCTGGCATCAGGGAGCCACTATTACAATCAGAGAGACTCCCTGAACTTCAGGGAGAGTTGGGATGTCTGCTATTTTATATAATCCTCTTTTTACAGTAATATTAACCCTTCGAGTGCTAAGCAATTTCCCTCATGGGTGCTAAGCTGGATGAGTTTTTTTTTTTTTTTAAATATATATATATTTACCTTTTTTTTTTTCTCAGATCCCCAAGTCTTATACTGTTGGAAAGGTTAGGTGATTATCTTTCCAACGGTGGGTCTTGGGGGTCTGTAGCTGCTTAGATGCCTGAGATACAGGCTTCTAAGCAGCATGCCCCCATTTCCCTATACTGTCTATTGTAATTTTTAAATAAAGTTGCACGGTGACGTCATGACGTCATTGCCCGTGACGTCACCAGGCAAAACGTGAAGCCCCAGAGATGCCTGTCACTATAAAGGCCAGATCGCCAGGGTGGGAGCCCCCAGATTGCACTCTAGGTGGGTGAGTGCTAGCGACGGCTCTGAGCCATCGTCAGCTCCTGACTGGGACAATTTGCGATGGCTCAGAGCCGTTGTTAGCACTCAAAGGGAGGGATACTAAACTCAATTTTTTTTCTTTTATGATTCAGATACAGCATGCAATTTTAAGCAACTTTCTAATTCACTCCTATTATTAATGTTTCTTCATTCTCTTGGTATCTTTATTTGAAAAGCAAGAATGTAAGCTTAGTATCCAGCCCATTTTTGTGGCTAAATGTAGCCATCAATCACTAAGCACTATTCAGGGTGCTGAACCAAAAATGGGCCGGCTCCTTAGCTTAGATTCCTGCTTTTTCAAATAAACATAGCAAGAAAACGAAGAAAAAATGATAATAGGAGTAAATTAGAAAGTTGCTTAAAATTGCTGCTTGATCTGAATCATGAAAGAAAAAACAATTGGCTTTAGTATCCCTTTAAATATTCAGTCCTAAAACAAAGAAAATAAAGAGGAAAAAACTGAGTATGTTTATCATATCAAACCAAAGAAATTCAAAATGGCCACCTTCTGGCAAATCGCTAACATTTCCTGTCTTTCTCTGGCACAGTCATGTGATTTGGGCATCAAGAAGTTCCAGTGTGGTGACTTTCCCAGGACTCGCAGATGCGTATTTACTGGCCAGCACAACCCATCTTGAAGAACATTGGGACCAGGTTCGCCATCACTTGACAATAGCTATCCATTCTGTGGAACATGCTGCATCGACCCTGGAGACAGCTGCCAGTCTTTAACAAATATTCCCTAATAAACATATTTTTTTACTATTTTGCCTTGTGTTTTTTTTTATATATTTCTTATTACGTATCACATTAATATAATATTAACCCTTTCGTGACCGGGTTATAAAGTCTACATCTGACAAATTGAAATTTCAATGATGGGATCGGGTCTGGGGGGCATCCTTATGATGCTAGGAACGCCCTCCAGACCGCAATCAAATCCTGCAAGCCCAGTAGGCTTCAGGACAGCCGTTGGCTATGACGTTGTATTCCGCCATAACGGCTTTAAAGCCCAGCACCGTTGTGACGGAATACAACGGCATAACGGCGGTAAAAGGTTAAAGGCTTGTATACTTCTATAGATGAACTAAAGTGGGCTTAAAGGGATATGAAACCCAAAAATGTTCTTTCATGATTCAGATAGAGCAGGAAATGTTAAGCAACTTTCTAATTTACCCCTATTAACAATTTTTCTGTTCTCTTGGTATCATTTGTTGAATGAGCAGCAATGCACGTCTGGTTGCTGACTGAACACATGCGTGAGCTAATAACAATTGGTATATATATGCATCCACCAATCAGCAACTAGAACCAAGGTTCTTTGCTGCTCCTGATCTTTCAGAGATAAACCTTTCAGCAAAGGATAACAAGAGAAGGAAACAAATTAAATAATAGAAGTAAATTGGAAAGTTGCTTAAAATTGTATTCTCTATCAGAATCATGAAAGAAAAATGTTGGGTTTCATGTCCCTTTAAGAGGTTTTCACATCAAAAACAAAGATTTTCTATGGTTATTTACATGTTGTTAAAGGGACATGTTAAAATACCATTAAACACAGCAGAATTTCACAGTCAATAAATGCATAATAAAAAGACAATGCAAAAGCACTTAGTTTAAATTTCAAATGAGCAGATCTTTTTCTAACAAATGTCAAAGTTAGTTACATTTTCCTTCCTAATGAATCATGTGACAACCATCAGCCAATCATAAAATGCATACACATATATCCTGTGAATCTTGCACATGCTCAGTAGTATGAAAGCAATTACAGAGCTCCCAATCACTGGTTTGTGCTCGTTGTTCCTCCAGCGGCTCTTCCTTTGCTAAAACTTTCCCCATTTCACAAAGTGAAGCCACTATTTCATTCAATCATAAATGTATGGCCATGCCCAATTAAAGCCAAACCACACCCAGCTTGCCTTAAAGGACCAGTAAATACAGCAGATTTGCATAATCAATACATGCATGATAAAAAGACAATACAAAAGCACTTCGTCTGAATTTCAAATGAGTAGTAGATTTTGTTTGGACAAATTTCAAAGCTATGTCTATTTCCACTCCCACTGTATCATGTGACAGCCATCAGCCAATCACAAAATGCATACATATATATCCTGTGACTCTTGCACCTGCTCAGTAGGAGCTGATTATTTAGAAAGTGTGTATAAAAAGATTGTGCACATTTAGATAATGGAAGTGAATTGGAAAGTTATGTGCTCTAAATAAATCAAGTAAGTTTAAAGGGACAGTCAAGCCAAAAAAAACTTTCATGATTCAGATAGGGCATCCAATTTACTTTTATCACCAATTTTGCATGGTTCTCTTGGTATTCTTAGTTGAAAGCTAAACCTAGGAGGTTCATATGCTAATTTCTTAGACCTTGAAGGCCGCCTCTAATCTGAATACATTTTTACCACTAGAGGTCATTAGTTCATGTGTTTCACATAGATAACATATAGAGCTAACGCACGAGAATTTACAGAGGAGTTAGCACTGATTGGCTAAAATGCAAGTCTGTCAAAAGAACTGAAATAAGGGGGCATTCTGCAGAGGCTTAGATACAAGGTAATTACAGAGGTAAAATGTGTGTTATAACTGTTGGTAATGCAAAACTGGGGAATGGGTAATAAAGGGATTATCTATCTTTTTTTAAACAACAAAAATTCTGGTGTTGACTGTCCCTTTCATTTTGACTTTAACAAATACATAATAAAAAGGCAATGCAGTAATACTAACTTTGAATTTAAAATCAGCAGTAGATATTTTATGACAAATGTATCCCCCCCCCCATTTGCTGGCCTATTGTATCATGTGATAGCAATCAGCCAATCACAGACTAGTGTACGTATACACTAGAAATATAATGGGGAGAGAAGATAGGGTTAGTGAGGGCTTTGTTATTTTTGTTCTCCATTCCTTCTTCTCAACAGGCTATTTAATGAGTGTCCATACTAAGATATACCACTGAGTTAGCTCATATTTAAACATTCTGGGATCAGTTCCCCCATATTTATATCACTATTAATCTTGCATTTGGGCTAGGGTATTCATTATACCATTCTCCTTGTAAAGCGGTCATTATATACTGTACTTTATTGTGGAACCTCCTTTTTCATCTTCTAGTTTTTTGTACGTCTTGGCTGCGTTGCTCCAGTTCCCCATCTTACTTAGTTTGTCCCCCACCCTTTATTCTTCATAACTGTATAAGATTACTCATGGTCAAACCTAGTAAGTACTTCAAGCTATTTTCTTCAAAAGTGAAAGGTCTTAATTTATCTAGCAGACGTAGTGTTTTGGTTAATTACATGAGACCACTGCAAGCTGATGTGGTCTTTCCTTAAGAGATTCATTGACTTGTTCAGAGCCGTACTACGGTTAAATCCCTTTTTTTCCCCAAACTATTCTGAGGAAGAAGAAGGGTTGCCATATTGTTTGATAAATCTGTGATATCTGAACCAATAGATATGGAAACGGGCCATAAAGGACAGCATATTTTATATGTATATAAGTTTATTGGGAGAGATTTTACATTGTTAAGTAACAGAATAGTAGGTTGGTGGACTCTTTTAATATAGACTCTGCTATTAAATTTAGAGATCTCGTGGCCCATAATAATGATGTTTGGCGAGCCAGCCACACATGTGAGAAAGACAATATCTTTTATTCCATTTCACACCACTCTTACACTAGACTTGATTATTACTTTATGGACTCTTGGTCCTTGAATGAAGTTAGGGACAATGTATGTGCTTATTCAGACCATAACTCAATTTTTATGACCCTAGCATCAACTTCCAAGTCTAATGATTTTCCCTTTGATTTTGGTCCACCCCAGACTTTTTACCTTTCTTAGAAAATTCAATTACTGAATTTATTCTGCATAGTGATCTTTTTTTAGGTCAAACCTTATGGGTGACGCTTAAGGCTTATAGTTTCTGCAATTTCAGAAGTAAAGGAGACCAGGCTAATTTATCTTTCTTTGCATTTATTATGGATCAGATCCAGACTAAGGACACTCAGTCACCTGACAATCATGAGTCCAGCAGATTAAGGGTTAAGGCAGGTAGAGTAGTCAGACAGGCAGGCTCAGAAACAGCAATTAATCCAGCAGTTTAAGGGTTAAGGCAGGTAGAGTAGTCAGACAGGCAGGTTCAGTAACGATATGAGGCACGAGAAAGAACGATCTGTCACACCCAGGAGCACACAAAGTAACACCTATACTTGGGCAGTGACAGATCGTTCTACAAAGATTTAAATAGGCGCAGATTCGCGCCACTGAGATTCAGCTGACAGGCGAGTAATTGTGCAGATCCGAGTGAGATGGCAGCCAGCGGAGGAACCCAGTGAGCAGCATGGGGAGATACACAGAATGCGTGCAGCGCTGAGGATCCGACACCTGGTGAGCGGTCTGTGTGATGTCAGCGTGAACACAGCGTGCTGTCGGTTAGGTCTCAGGGTGATGGCGCTCCAATGTATGTAGGAAGGAGAGGAAGATCTTATGCAGCTGAATATGGCTGTACGGACACAACCATATGACGGTAAGACAATCCAAAAGGACTTTGGAACAATAAACAAGCACACCTGAGTGAAGAGTCCAATTACTTCAATACCAAGCAATGCATATATCGGATACAGCCCTTAAATAGCGTATAATGGAAGGTAGTTCACGCCTCTTAAAGGGGAATATGTTACAAACCTGATCCGAACGGGATGATTGACACTCTCTACTAGCGGCCGACTGTCAGCGAATGTGCAGGGGGCGGCATTGCACAAACATCTCACCAGAAATGCTTGTGCAATGTTTAATGCCGACAATGTATGCTGTCAGCATTTTGCTATGTCGAGCGGACATGATTCGCTACAGCGAATCCTGTCCGCCCGCCATTTGATAATTCGGCCCCTTTGTTTTTTTTTTTATCCTTTTCTTATCTTAGATGGACAGTAAAGCCAAAATGAAATATTAATTTTGCATTTTTTCTTCTTGCTTTTAAAAATAAAGCAACCATTTTGGGGTTAGTAACTCAGTATCCGACACCAACATTGGAATGTGAAATATTTACAGTACATACACAGTTAAACACTTTACTAAATATGAATATTGCATAAATATGATTTACATGCTTTCATATATACATATCTATACATGCACATACATATTAAGACATGTATCTCTATGTATCTCTATGTTAAAGCCTACCTTTTTCTCCCTAACACCTGAGACCTCATATCTTTGAGCCACTATAACTTTGTAATGCAAGTTTTTCCCAATAATTTTTATTAGATGGTGTTAACGAGTGTAACTGTACTTTTTAAGGCAATTTTGATGTTTTGTGCAACTTTTTATTCGAGCTTAACAGTTAACCAGAACTCTGAGGTTGCACTATCCTGAGCGCATTTACTTTCAACTTGTTATACACACGCAACTTCCAACTTGAGCAAACAGGCACGATAAACCAGACAATGCTCAGGCAAAAAAGTAGTCTGGCCCGAAAAAGGCTTTGGTTGCATGAAGCACATACCTCATTATCTTATACAGGTAGAAAACCATTTATCCAAACTGATTGGCACCGGAAAAAGTTTGGATTTTGGAATAATTGTATATTATGCATTTGTAAAGTGGGACACCTTGGAGAGGGGGTGGGACCAAGTGTAAACAACAATATCTTATGTCATTTACACATTATGTGTTATTATACAGTTTGTACATGTAACCTAAAGGTAGTTTTATATTATTTTATTACTTTTGTATACACAGTACTCTCAGAAACATATATATATATATATATAAATATATATATATATATATATATATATATATATATATATATATATATATATATATATATATATATATATATATATATATATATATATATATATATATATATATATATATATATATATATATATATATATATATATATATATACTCAGGAAAAGAAGCGCACTCCACAGGTCTTATATGTGATAAATGGTCACTATTATTGTGAACGTTTTCGGTTTCAGAAAAACCGTCCTCAGTGAGACAAGTTAGTCTGAGGACGGTTTTTCTGAAACCGAAAACGTTCACAATAAAAGTGACCATTTATCACATACAAGACCTGTGGAGTGCGCTTCTTTTCCTGAGATATCTTATCCTTTTGCTGCCCCCTGGGCTGCTGACATTACTTTTTCTGGAGTGCACACTGTATATATAATTTTGCAGTAAATTATTTCACTAAAAAGACCAGCGAGTGCAAGTTTGTTTTTCTTTCTATATGGATCTTTACTAGCACCCTGGCAGTTGTTACTAAGTGAGAGTGCACATCTTTGCTACTGTTATATATATATATATATACATACACACACAGGTATACCCCGCTCATACAGCGGGTTAGGAACCGGAACCCCGCTGTAAAGTGAAAACCGCCTTAAAGTGAAACAAGGCAGTTTTAGTTTTCTTTTCACTTGCCAGTGTGTTTAAAAACTTGAAAACGTGTTTGAACTAACATATATTAGGGATGCAATAGCGCTACGTTTAGTTTAACACTAGCACAGCAAGTATTCAATTAGTATTCAATAAATACTGTACCTGTAAATAGTGACAATTACTGTAGTAAAATTTGCCAGACTATAGCACTGAGACACAGATTGCACTGTAATGATTTAAACAGAGTGAACTAAGCATAACAAAATGGTGCCAGTCGCTTTTCTCGCAATCTCACGATGATTACAGCACTGTTTCAAAATCCTTGGAGGTTTACCTTCAGCTCCACAAAGCGCTGTATTAGCGAAGCGCTGTAAAGTGAAGCGCTGTAAAGT
>NC_069505.1:58553453-58565953 GCF_027579735.1 Bombina bombina | reverse complement strand
TAAATTATTTTATAAGCTTTTCTAAAAAGATTGTGATCCACCACTAAGGGCTAGATTTATTAAAGCTGAGGCGTACAGGGGTGCGTATACGCGCCCCTGTACACCTCAGCTCGCCTGTGGCGGGGCGAAAATACCCGCAGGTATTCGGCATTGCACACGAGCGCAATTTTGCGCTCACGTGCAATCCCGCCCCCTGCCCGCGCACAGCCAACCACGCGCGGGCAGGAGCTGTCAATCTCCTCGGTCTGACTAGACCGAGGAGATTGAATTTCGCCAGATTAGAGGTGGCGAAGAGGCTCAGGAAGCAGCGGTCTGGTGACCGCTGCTTGATAAATGACGGCGAGCAAGTTCTTGAGAGAACTTGCTGCCGTAAGGGCTTAATAAATCTAGCCCTAAATGTGTTTAAAAAAAAAAAAAAAAGAAAGAAAAAAAAGGTTTCAAATTAATTATGTTAGCAGAAATGGTCTTGTTTTGCAGACAAGGGATATACCCCTTGAAAAGCCTATAAAGTATATTTATCTTGTCACATTTGCTGTGGCATTTTAGGGAATAATATAAATAAGCTCCTGCACTGATTAAAAGGGATAAGAAATAAAAATTATTTCTTTCACGATTCAGACAGAGCAGCAATTTTAAGCACCTTTCTAATTTACTCCTATTATCAGTTTTTATTCGTTCTCTTGCTATCTTTATTTGAATAAGCAGGCCCATTTTAGGTTAAACACCTGAGTAGCACTTGCTTATTGGATGGCTAAATGTAGCCACCAATCAGCAAGAGCTATCCAGTGTGCTTAAAGGGACATTAAACCCAATTTTTTTCTTTCATGATTTAGAAAGAGCATGCAATTTTAAACAACTTTCTATTTGACTTCTATTATCTAATTTGCTTCATTCTCTTGATATCCTTTGCTGAAAAGCATATCTAGATAGGATCAGAAGCTTCTGATTGGTGGCTGCACATAGATGCCTTGTGTGATTGGCTCAGCCATGTGCATTGTATTTCTTAAACAAAGGATATCTAAAGTATGAAGCAAATTAGATAATAGAAGTAAATTGGAATGTTGTTTAAAAGTATATTCTCTATCTGATTAATTAAAGAAAAAAACAGAATTTATGTTTACCTGATAAATTTCTTTCTCCAACGGTGTGTCCGGTCCACGGCGTCATCCTTACTTGTGGGATATTCTCCTCCCCAACAGGAAATGGCAAAGAGCCCAGCAAAGCTGGTCACATGATCCCTCCTAGGCTCCGCCTACCCCAGTCATTCGACCGACGTTAAGGAGGAATAATAGCATAGGAGAAACCATATGGTACCGTGGTGACTGTAGTTAAAGAAAATAAATTATCAGACCTGATTAAAAAACCAGGGCGGGCCGTGGACCGGACACACCGTTGGAGAAAGAAATTTATCAGGTAAACATAAATTCTGTTTTCTCCAACATAGGTGTGTCCGGTCCACGGCGTCATCCTTACTTGTGGGAACCAATACCAAAGCTTTAGGACACGGATGAAGGGAGGGAGCAAATCAGGTCACCTAAATGGAAGGCACCACGGCTTGCAAAACCTTTCTCCCAAAAATAGCCTCAGAAGAAGCAAAAGTATCAAACTTGTAAAATTTGGTAAAAGTGTGCAGTGAAGACCAAGTCGCTGCCCTACATATCTGATCAACAGAAGCCTCGTTCTTGAAGGCCCATGTGGAAGCCACAGCCCTAGTGGAATGAGCCGTGATTCTTTCGGGAGGCTGCCGTCCGGCAGTCTCGTAAGCCAATCTGATGATGCTTTTAATCCAAAAAGAGAGAGAGGTAGAAGTTGCTTTTTGACCTCTCCTTTTACCTGAATAAACAACAAACAGGGAAGATGTTTGTCTAAAATCCTTTGTAGCATCTAAATAGAATTTTAGAGCGCGAACAACATCCAAATTGTGCAACAAGCGTTCCTTCTTTGAAACTGGTTTCGGACACAGAGAAGGTACGATAATCTCCTGGTTAATGTTTTTGTTAGAAACAACTTTTGGAAGAAAACCAGGTTTAGTACGTAAAACCACCTTATCTGCATGGAACACCAGATAAGGAGGAGAACACTGCAGAGCAGATAATTCTGAAACTCTTCTAGCAGAAGAAATTGCAACTAAAAACAAAACTTTCCAAGATAATAACTTAATATCAACGGAATGTAAGGGTTCAAACGGAACCCCCTGAAGAACTGAAAGAACTAAATTGAGACTCCAAGGAGGAGTCAAAGGTTTGTAAACAGGCTTGATTCTAACCAGAGCCTGAACAAAGGCTTGAACATCTGGCACAGCTGCCAGTTTTCTGTGAAGTAACACCGACAAGGCAGAAATCTGTCCCTTCAGGGAACTTGCCGATAATCCTTTTTCCAATCCTTCTTGAAGGAAGGATAGAATCCTAGGAATCTTAACCTTGTCCCAAGGGAATCCTTTAGATTCACACCAACAGATATATTTTTTCCAAATTTTATGGTAAATCTTTCTAGTTACAGGCTTTCTGGCCTGAACAAGAGTATCGATAACAGAATCTGAGAAACCTCGCTTTGATAAAATCAAGCGTTCAATCTCCAAGCAGTCAGCTGGAGTGAAACCAGATTCGGATGTTCGAACGGACCCTGAACAAGAAGGTCTCGTCTCAAGGGTAGCTTCCAAGGTGGAGCCGATGACATATTCACCAGATCTGCATACCAAGTCCTGCGTGGCCACGCAGGAGCTATCAAGATCATCGACGCCCTCTCCTGATTGATCCTGGCTACCAGCCTGGGGATGAGAGGAAACGGCGGGAACACATAAGCTAGTTTGAAGGTCCAAGGTGCTACTAGTGCATCCACTAGAGCCGCCTTGGGATCCCTGGATCTGGACCCGTAGCAAGGAACTTTGAAGTTCTGACGAGAGGCCATCAGATCCATGTCTGGAATGCCCCAAAGTTGAGTGACTTGGGCAAAGATTTCCGGATGGAGTTCCCACTCCCCCGGATGCAATGTCTGACGACTCAGAAAATCCGCTTCCCAATTTTCCACTCCCGGGATGTGGATAGCGGACAGGTGGCAGGAGTGAGACTCCGCCCATAGAATGATCTTGGTCACTTCTTCCATCGCTAGGGAACTCCTTGTTCCCCCCTGATGGTTGATATACGCAACAGTCGTCATGTTGTCTGATTGAAAACGTATGAACTTGGTCCTCGCTAGCTGAGGCCAAGCCTTGAGAGCATTGAATATCGCTCTCAGTTCCAGAATATTTATCGGTAGAAGAGATTCTTCCCGAGACCAAAGACCCTGAGCTTTCAGGGATCCCCAGACCGCGCCCCAGCCCATCAGACTGGCGTCGGTCGTGACAATGACCCACTCTGGTCTGTGGAATGTCATCCCTCGTGACAGGTTGTCCAGGGACAGCCACCAACGGAGTGAGTCTCTGGTCCTCTGATTTACTTGTATCTTTGGAGACAAGTCTGTATAGTCCCCATTCCACTGACTGAGCATGCACAGTTGTAACGGTCTTAGATGAATGCGCGCAAAAGGAACTATGTCCATTGCCGCTACCATCAACCCGATCACTTCCATGCACTGAGCTACGGAAGGAAGAGGAACGGAATGAAGTATTCGACAAGAGTCCAGGAGCTTTGTCTTTCTGGCCTCTGTTAGAAAAATCCTCATTTCTGAGGAGTCTATAATTGTTCCCAAGAAGGGAACCCTTGTTGACGGGGATAGAGAACTCTTTTCCACGTTCAC
The DNA here is from genome assembly GCF_027579735.1 of Bombina bombina. NCBI lineage: Eukaryota > Metazoa > Chordata > Amphibia > Anura > Bombinatoridae > Bombina > Bombina bombina. The sequence continues at coordinate 58,562,218 of NC_069505.1, read as the reverse complement.
TTTCCAGCCGTGCGATCTGAGAAAGGCCAGGACGATGTCCGTGTGAGCCTTTGCTCGAGGGAGGGACGACGCTTGAATTAGAATGTCGTCCAGGTAAGGTACTACTGCAATGCCCCTTGGTCTTAGCACAGCTAGAAGGGACCCTAGTACCTTTGTGAAAATCCTTGGAGCAGTGGCTAATCCGAAAGGAAGCGCCACGAACTGGTAATGTTTGTCCAGGAATGCAAACCTTAGGAACCGATGATGTTCCTTGTGGATAGGAATATGTAGATACGCATCCTTTAAATCCACCGTGGTCATGAATTGACCTTCCTGGATGGAAGGAAGGATAGTACGAATGGTTTCCATCTTGAAAGATGGGACCTTGAGAAATTTGTTTAAGATCTTGAGATCTAGGATTGGTCTGAATGTTCCCTCTTTTTTGGGAACTATGAACAGATTGGAGTAGAACCCCATCCCTTGTTCTCTCAATGGAACAGGATGAATCACTCCCATTTTTAACAGGTCTTCTACGCAAAGTAAGAACGCCTGTCTTTTTATGTGGTCTGAAGACAACTGAGACCTGTGGAACCTTCCCCTTGGGGGAAGTCCCTTGAATTCCAGAAGATAACCCTGGGAGACTATTTCTAGCGCCCAAGGATCCAGAACATCTCTTGCCCAAGCCTGAGCGAAGAGAGAGAGTCTGCCCCCCACCAGATCCGGTCCCGGATCGGGGGCCGATATTTCATGCTGTCTTGGTAGCAGTGGCAGGTTTCTTTGCCTGCTTTCCCTTGTTCCAGCCTTGCATTGGTCTCCAAGCTGGCTTGGCCTGAGAAGTATTACCTTCTTGCTTAGAGGACGTAGCACCTTGGGCTGGTCCGTTTTTACGAAAGGGACGAAAATTAGGTCTATTTTTTGCCTTGAAAGGCCGATCCTGAGGAAGGGCATGGCCCTTACCCCCAGTGATATCAGAGATAATCTCTTTCAAGTCAGGACCAAACAGCGTTTTCCCCTTGAAAGGAATGTTTAGTAGCTTGTTCTTGGAAGACGCATCAGCCGACCAAGATTTCAACCAAAGCGCTCTGCGCGCCACAATAGCAAACCCAGAATTCTTAGCCGCTAACTTAGCCAATTGCAAAGAGGCGTCAAGAGTGAAAGAATTAGCCAATTTGAGAGCATTGACTTTGTCCATAATCTCCTCATAAGGAGGCGAGTCACTATCGAGCACCTTAATCAGTTCATCAAACCAGAAATATGCGGCTGTAGTGACAGGGACAATGCATGAAATGGGTTGTAGAAGGTAACCCTGCTGAACAAACATCTTTTTAAGCAAACCTTCTAATTTTTTATCCATAGGATCTTTGAAAGCACAACTATCCTCTATGGGAATAGTGGTGCGTTTGTTTAAAGTAGAAACCGCTCCCTCGACCTTGGGGACTGACTGCCATAAGTCCTTTCTGGGGTCGACCATAGGAAACAATTTTTTAAATATGGGGGGAGGGACGAAAGGAATACCGGGCCTTTCCCATTCTTTATTAACAATGTCCGCCACCCGCTTGGGTATAGGAAAAGCTTCTGGGAGCCCCGGCACCTCTAGGAACTTGTCCATTTTACATAGTTTCTCTGGGATGACCAAATTTTCACAATCATCCAGAGTGGATAATACCTCCTTAAGCAAAATGCGGAGATGTTCCAATTTAAATTTAAAAGTAATCACATCAGATTCAGCCTGCTGAGAAATATTCCCTAAATCAGTAATTTCTCCCTCAGACAAAACCTCCCTGGCCCCCTCAGATTGGGTTAGGGGCCCTTCAGAGATATTAATATCAGCGTCGTCATGCTCTTCAGTAACTAAAACAGAGCATCCACGCTTACGCTGAACAGGGTTCATTTTGGCTAAAATGTTTTTGACAGAATTATCCATTACAGCCGTTAATTGTTGCATAGTAAGGAGTATTGGCGCGCTAGATGTACTAGGGGCCTCCTGAGTGGGCAAGACTCGTGTAGACGAAGGAGGGAATGATGCAGTACCATGCTTACTCCCCTCACTTGAGGAATCATCTTGGGCATTCTGGCTTCCCCACATTCAGAACACAGTCTATCTGGTAGTTCAGACATGTTAAACAGGCATAAACTTGATAAGAAAGTACAAAAAACGTTTTGAAATAAAACCGTTACTGTCACTTTAAATTTTAAACTGAACACACTTTATTACTGCAATTGCGAAAAAACATGAAGGAATTGTTCAAAATTCACCAAACTTTCACCACAGTGTCTTAAAGCCTTGAAAATATTGCACACCAAATTTGGAAGCTTTAACCCTTAAAATAACGGAACCGGAGCCGTTTTAAGCTTTAACCCCTTTACAGTCCCTGGTATCTGCTTTGCTGAGACCCAACCAAACCCAAGGGGAATACGATACCAAATGATGCCTTCAGAAGTCTTTTATAAGTATCAGAGCTCCTCTCACATGCGACTGCATGCCATGCCTCTCAAAAACAAGTGCGCAACACCGGCGCGAAAATGAGACTCTGCCTATGCTTTGGGAAAGCCCCTAAAGAATAAGGTGTCTAAAACAGTGCCTGCCGATTATTATTATATCAAAATACCCAGAATAAATGATTCCTCAAGGCTAAATAAGTGTTCATATCAATCGATTTAGCCCAAAAAATGTCTACAGTCTAAATAAGCCCTTGTGAAGCCCTTATTTACAATCGTAATAAACATGGCTTACCGGATCCCATAGGGAAAATGACAGCTTCCAGCATTACATCGTCTTGTTAGAATGTGTCATACCTCAAGCAGCAAAGACTGCAAACTGTTCCCCCAACTGAAGTTAATGCTCTCAACAGTCCTGTGTGGAACAGCCATGGATTTTAGTTACGGTTGCTAAAATCATTTTCCTCATACAAACAGAATTCTTCATCTCTTTTCTGTTTCTGAGTAAATAGTACGTACCAGCACTATTTGAAAATAACAAACTCTTGATTGAATAATGAAAAACTACAGTTAAACACTAAAAAACTCTAAGCCATCTCCGTGGAGATGTTGCCTGTACAACGGCAAAGAGAATGACTGGGGTAGGCGGAGCCTAGGAGGGATCATGTGACCAGCTTTGCTGGGCTCTTTGCCATTTCCTGTTGGGGAGGAGAATATCCCACAAGTAAGGATGACGCCGTGGACCGGACACACCTATGTTGGAGAAATTGGGTTTAATGTCCCTTTAAGGTAGGCTCAGGAGCAGCAATGCACAACTAGGAGCTAGCTGCTGATTGGTGACTGCACTTGTAAGTCTCTTGTCATTGGCTGACCCAATGTGTTCAGCTAGCTCCCAGTAGTGCACTGCTGCACACGTTTTGAATGCATTAACGCTTGTTTCAACTGTTATTCAAGACCCATACTTCACCTATTGCTTATCTTATTTGGAAGAGCCAATCAGAGCTCATTACTGGAGTAGACAGCTAGAAGCTGTGATTTATTAGCAAAAATGTCTTGGTTTTGCAGTTCCTTATTTTATCATTTCTGCTGAGGCCAATTGGGGACAGATATCTGGCAGGGTTAGGCTTGTGAAGCCGGTATTAAGTACTTCCAGTCGCCAGAATTGGAAAACTCATGAGAAGGGACAGTCTACACCTTAGTCATCTTAAAGATTTACTTTAGATTAAAGGGACATGAAACCCAATTTCTTTCCATCATGATTCAGATACAGCAGCAATTTTAAGCAACTTTCTAATTTACTCCCATTAACTATTTATCTTTGTTCTTTTGGTATAATTTGTTGAAGGAGCAGCAATGCACTACTAGTTGCTAACTGAACACATGTGTGAGCCAATGAGAATCGGTATATATATGCAGCCACCAATCAGCAGCTAGAACCTAGGTTCTTTGCTGCTCCTGAGCTTACATATATAAACCTTTCAGCAAAGGATAACAAGAGAAGGAAGCAAATTAAATAATAGAAGTAAATTGGAAAGTTCTTTAAAATTATATTCTCTGTCTTAATCATGAGAGAAAAAGTTTGTGTTTCATGTCCCTTTAAGTTGCAAATAGCCTCCTGCACCTTTTTTATATCATGCAGCAGGAACAGTAAAAAAAGTTATTTTAAAATGAATACAGTTTCTGGTCACTTTGAAATGGCTGCCAAGCTCTTCCCACTTATGATGTCATGATCTGGGCTGCATATGGCATCCAATCACAAAAAGCTCACTAGTTGGATTCAACAGACTGTCAAGGCTATTCAGCAAAGTGCCTAGATGCAGCCCAGATCGTGATGTCATCAGTGGATGGAGCTTGGAAGCTATTTTAAAGTGGCCAGAAACAATATTCTTTTTAAAATAACCTTTTTACTGTTCCTTTTGAATCATATAGAAAAGGTGCAGGAGGCTGTTTGCAGCTTAATCTAAGGCAAGACTTGAAGATGACTAAAGTGTAGAAGACTGTCCCTTTAACTAAAACTAATGAACGTATGTGAAAGTTCGTTCATTTAGCTTCCGATACCTATAAAACAGAGAAGCTAAACAAATTTTGTATTCATTTGTTCATTTGTAAATGAATAACAAAAACTAATTTCTGACCATGTTTATCAAATAAAGAAAATCATAAATGACCACTTTGTTCTTTTTTTAATCTCTTACCTAAATCATAGAGCAGGAGCAAAGCCTGAAACTCAGCTTGCCTAGGGTAGCTTCCACCTTCCTGGTAACATTCCATAAGATCAGAAAAGGTCTCTCGCACTTGGACTGCATGCAGCACTTCATCGTACCACTCTATGGCCAACTCCCTTACCAAGTAAGGAGCACACAATAGGAATCCTAAGCTCCCTTCAAGGATTTGAGCCCCAAGTTTCCCCCGCACCCTCTGCACTATCAGGTCTTGCCTTACCGAACGTAAACGGTCAAACACAAAAGAATAAGCCTCAGCTAACATTCTAGGGCCCCTATCTTTGGCATATTCAAATACGTCCATTATCAGGTACTGTACAGTTTTTAAAAGGGTGTTAGGAGTGCGCAGATCACGGGGACAGGAGAGCTCTTTTCCTGCTGCAGGACGACTGTATTCCTTAACAGCCTTTTTGGGGTCAGCAACATGTAAATATCCTCCTCTAACCTTTTTTGCATTGACCACATTTGCTGTCTCAAACCGATGCAGACGTCCTTGTTGCTCCCGCAGCCTAATTTCTTGCTCAGGACACATGTCCAGGCATATTCCAGTTGGTGGAGGAGGTGAATGGTCCATGGCTTTCAAATCCAAAAAAAAATAAAAATCGAGGCAACCTGATAAAAAATAAAAATATTAAACCACTGAAATAATAAATACAATAAAAATTAAATAATGCTTTAAAAAGGGACAGTAAAGTTATGATTGCAAGCAATTTTAAACAACTTTAGAATTTACATCTATTATCTCATTTGCTTCATTCTCTTTGTATCCTTTGTTGAAAAGCATATCTAGGTAGGCATGGGAGCAGTATACAAAAAGAAAAGATCATCAAAGTGCAGTATATAGAGTAAACACTGTTTAGCGCCACTGTTAGCATTTGCGTGGCCCTTGGCAAGACAACTTTGTGAGGCCCATATTACCCTGACCCTATATCAAGAATAACATTAAATATTACACCTCTTGATACCATAAGCACTTCTTTATAAACTAAATGCAGGCTGTACATTGTGGGGCCCTGGGTGGGCGCCCATCTTGCTATTCATTAACTAAAAGAATTTCAAATGACAAAAGAAACCTTATTTGTAGCCGAGGTATACTTTATGGATATATAAACATACACACACTTCTCAGAGTGCTTTCAAAGCTCCTATCAGCCTACCTAGGTTTAATTTTCAACAAAGGATACCAAAAGAACAAAGCAAAAATTGATAATATAAGTAAATTGTAAAGTTGTTTAAAACTGTATGCTCCACTTGAATCATGAAAGTTGAATTTTGAGTTTACTGTCTCTTTAATTTATTTTGTCTGCTTTTTCTGTAATTTAACTCCAAAAGTTAAAGCATTTCCTCTCCTTTCAGGCTGGAATGCAATCTGTGGAATGCAAAAACCTAACACTCATGCATGCTGTACAGTGATTATTTGATATATAATACTAACACCGTAAGGTGTAAATAGAGGCGCTATCACACAAAATATAAACAAGTGAAACCGACTGGAAGTATGGCATTTATATTAAATGTCAAATGGGACACCTAGATCAACCATCACAGTCTATATAGATGATAGTAATACAATACATGTGCTAGAATACATATGAACTACACCAAATATAGCTAGTTCAATAAAATATATATTTATGTCACATTGGTAGTGAGCTTTTCTTTGAGGTATAAGGTTATCCACTTCCAAGTTATTCTAGAAAAGAGTAGAGAAGGCGTCACATAGCGTAATTCTGTATATCTTGTATGGTAAGCTGGGTATATAAGACACTCACATTTGGTGAAGCACTAATGCGTAGTGCAGGCTGAGCAGACCGGATCCTCAGAGTTGTCCGTTAAAACTCTCCTCTGATCAGGAAACAGAGGTCTTTATGGTGCCTCTTCCCCTGCAGTAGATCGATGTATTCGCATCCCTTAGGTTCCACCTCTCCCACTTTATAGCAGAGTTTCTCTTAAGTCAGAAAAAACTCTAGTGTATTATATACCCAGCTTACCATACAACATATGCTTTACAGAATTACGCTATGTGGCGCCTTCGCTACTCTTTTCTAGAATTGTTTGATAGGTGCAGGCCTGCATATTGTTCTCTTGTGCCCGTGGCACCTTGTTGTAAAACTGTGTATGGCATGATAGGAGATATAGTTTCATTGTGAGGATGAGAGCTATTCCAGTCATACCTATGATATTTAGGAATATAAGAAATAGTATCTTGTGCAGATAAAAGGCTTTGGAACATAAACCAGATTGTACTGGACGGCCACATATGGGTCATTTCATATCAACTGGTCCAATTTTCAAACATCTTTGACCTTAGCTTTCACTCTGTATACTATACAGAAGATTTATCAGGGGCAGTTGCCTACGCCAACATGCAAATCTGAATTTATGAAGCAGAAACTGCCACCTGAGGGCGGGATAAATCACCCCGACGCTCACTCGTTTGGGGTAATTAACATGCCTTGGCTCTTGTGCAATTGTTTGTGCAAGAGCAGGCAGAAGGATTGCACAAGAGACCTCTAGTAACTTGTAAAGTTGTTTAAAATTGTATGTTCTATATGAACCCTGGAATAAATAAAAATTGGGGTTTTATGTCCCTTTAATATTTGCTTAAAGGGACACTGTACCCAAATTTTTTCTTTCATGATTCAGATAGAGCATGCAATTTTAAGCATCTTTCTAATTTACTCCTATTGTCAAATTTTCTTTATTCTCTTGGTATCTTTATTTGAAAAGCAAGAATTTAAGTTTAGATGCCGGCCCATTTTTGATGAACAACCTGGGTTGTCCATGCTGATTGGACAGCAGCATTAAACAAGTGCTGTCCATGGTTCTGAACCACAAATTGGCTGGCTCCTTAGCTTATATGTCTTCTTTTTCAAATAAAGAAAGCAAGAGAACGAAGAAAAATATGAAACCCTAAAAAAAATATTTTGCGATCCAGACAGAGCATAACATTTAAAAAAAAAAGCTTCTAATTTACTTCTATTATCAAATTTTCTTTGTTCACGTGATAGTCCGTGTTGAAGAGATACCTAGGTAGGCGCCTGGAGCACTATATGGCAGGAAATAGCGCTGCCATATAGTGCTCTTGCAAATGGATAACATACTTGCAAAACTGCTGCCATATAGCGCTCCAGAAATGGGCCGGCTCCTAAGCATGAAATAAAAATGTTGTGCTTCATATCCCTTTAAATTGTAGTTGATTGGTCAGTAAAATTAGCCAGGTGTGCCCATTAAATAGACCCTGGGGAGAAGACTGACCTCTTTAAAAACCAGGGCCACAACAGTATATGATTTTTTTTTTTAACATCAGTGCTAAACTGGATGCTTGAAAGTAATCTCTGCATTAAAGGGACGTTACCCATATATTAAATTACTTGAAAATAATGCAGCATGTGCGTAAAAACCTGAATAGAAAATATACATTGCACATCTCTATGTAAAAAAGGAAGATATTTTACCTCAGAATTTCCTCAGCAGCCACATCCTATTGTAAAGGGACATTAAGCAGCCAAACAGGATGCATGTCCTGGGACCTGCAAGAGAGCGTGCATCTGGTAAGTGCAGCAAAGTCAGTTTATTAACCTCCTCAATTTAAAGGGACAGTCCAGTAAAAAAAAAACCTCATGATTTAAATATGGAATGTAATTTTAAACAACTTTCCAATTTACTTTTATTACCAATTTTGCTTTGTTCTCTTGGTATTCTTAGTTGAAAGCTAAACCTAGGAGGTTCATATGCTAATTTCTTAGACCTTGAAGGTCGCCTCTAATCTGAAAGCATTTTGACAGTTTTTCACCATTAGAGGGCGGTAGTTCGTGTGTTTCACATAGATAACATTGAGCTCAGGCACGTGAAGATCTTAGGAGCCAGCACGGATTGGCTAAAAATGCATGTCTGTCAAAAGAACTGAAATAAGGGGATAGTTTGAATCTGGGCGTCATCTGTATGAGTACTCAAATTGTGGTAATGGAAAAAGAAAAACTGTATTTACTTTGTTCTCTATTTCTGTACACCTTTTTTTGTTTGGAAGATAATTGTCTTGATAACCTTCTTGTCATGCTGTTGAATTATAAATAAATATATATATAAAAAAAAAAAAAAAGAAATAAGGGGATAGTTTGCAGA
>NC_069505.1:58395953-58548453 GCF_027579735.1 Bombina bombina | reverse complement strand
AGCGCTGACTCCTAGGTAACTCCACGTGCGTGAGCACAATGTTATCTATATGACACACATGAACTAACGCCCTCTAGTGGTGAAAACAGTCAAAATGCATTCAGATAAGAGTCGGCCTTCAAGGTCTAAGAAATGAACATATCAGCCTACCTAGGTTTAGTTTTCAACTAAGAATACAAAGAGAAAAAAGCAAAATTGGTGATAAAAGTCAATTTGAAAGTTGTTTAAAATGACATGCCCTATATGAGTCATGAAAGTTTGTTTTGAACTAAACTGTCCCTTTAAATATTTTTTGGGCTCTGCAATGAGGTACTGTTCTGATTTCAGTAAATGGTGTGGCAATTATCGAGGCATATCTTAAAATAGTAATTTCCCTAAAGCACATGGGTGCTTTCGTAAGTATGTATACGTTTGCATATCATAATCTTTTACAGTAGTGCTGCATTTGTGTGTGTATTTGTTAATGCATTCGCTATTGCTGTTATATACACACTTTCTGTGACATCATTGAATATGCAAATTATTGGACACTAAGGATTTTTCAAAGTCGGCTGGTCTGCAAGCCATTGTTAACATACAATGAATGGCTTGTCATTTTTTACGTGATCACTGGGACTGGCTTTCACAGTGATCACATGACCATAGGCCACTTTTTTGTGCATCACTGGAGCGCCGCACTCCTGAGGCATCCAGTGATTGGCCACTGAACTTGATACCAGCATGCATTGCGGCATGCTAGTATCCATGCTCCATTTTAAAGGGATGGTATGGTCAAACATTGTACTGGGTTGCTTATAACAAAATTATGTTCAAATACCTTATGTTGCACTTCTATTACTGTTCTCTTGATATTCCTGCTGTAAAGTGGAGGGTATTTCCAAACCCACCGTAAAGCTAATTTGCATTAGCCAATCACAGTGGGCAACCTGCGTTCTACATTCCCTCCAGTTCCGGGTATTTATTTTACAGGCCACGCATGTGCTCTACTATGCTCTAATCTAACACATGAGCTTTCTGATCGGAGTCCCCTCTCCAACGTCACTGCTCTGGCGGACCGCAGTAGTCCAGATCAGAGCCGGAAGCTAGCAGTAGGCATATATCATTGCTAGTATAGCACAGAGACGAACTGCTATGTGCATACGGCTAAGTTTTCAGAAGACCTGGCAAAAGTCTTCATGTACTGCAGTGCTAATGCGTAATATGCCGAATAGAAATGCGCATGCGTTGTGGGGGAGTGAATTAATGGTAAAATATTATAAATAGATGGGCTTTTAAAAGACTGAGAAGGACAGCCCTTTCTGGTGGGCGGGCAATTAAAACGTCACACCGGTAAAAGAAATAACGTTTTTAACCATCTTAGAAGCTTCGGTTTCTTCAAATAGTAAGTTGACATTTATTGTTTTACCATTTAGGGACGATATGCATGTTTTTTTTAAGTAGACTTTACTAATCCTGTTGTCACAGTGATTGTATACATAGTGCTATTTTTGATGATTACTGTACTGCAGCTAGCTAGCCTCACATACAGACTTCTAGCAGCAGCATGAGATACACGCTGATTGCAGATTACATCTCATGAATGAAGGTACCTCACTGACAGGCATGGGATCATAGGGACAGCCTGCGATCGCTAGCATGGGATATCCTCCATTACTATATTTCTGCACTGCTTCACTCCTGAGGCATGCATAAATAGCGCCGCTCGCCAACAGTGCAGAGAGAGGCACGCTAACAGCATAGAACTTTATATATATTGTTATATGCAAGCAATAGTGCAATAATAAAATGCCCTGTGTGTTTAACTCCAGCAAATGGGTTAAATGCTAAGATAAAGTTATCTCCAGAGCAGCAATGCACTACTATAAGCTAGTTACTGTTAAACACATGTGGTGAGCTAATGACAAGAGACATATGTGTGTGGCCACCAATCAGCAGATATTTCCAAGTAGTATATTGCTGCTCCTGCGGCTACCTATGTATGCTTTTCAACAATGGATAGCAAGCAAACAAAATGAATACATAGAAAACCCTTTTAAAATTGCATGTAGTATCTGAGCCATGTTTTATTTTGGTTTCATGTCTGAAACTTGGTGGCTTTCAAATTGGAATTACAAACCCCATATCTTACAAGCTTACCCCTGCTACATTCAACAGAGGCATTCGGGGGGTGTCATGGGAGTGTCTGGGCAGCTCGTAGGTGTGCCTGGGTAGCTCATGGGTGGGGCTAATGCAAATTCTGAAGGAGAGGAACTGGGGTAGGAAAAGGTTAGTGTAGATTATATGTATCCCTGAACAGTAGCATTTTTAAGGGGTGATTAAAACTTTGAAAACAAGTGGAAAGTCTTGTGGATTATGGTATGTGAGGAGGTAACGACAGAGGAGGAGACAAGTAGGTCTTGGACAGAACGAAGAGGGAAGGCGGAAGAATATCTGCAGGCAAGGCCAGAGATTGTGCAGTGTAATTTAGAGACAAATTATATGGTCTTGATATTGAATTTTATTCTTAAAATACACCAATTTTCATAGAAGTGCATGAAACAGACACTACTATAAAGAGGAATATGAACAGATACTTATCTAAAAATCCAGTATTAAACCTTTAAAAAACTTACTTAGAAGCTCCCAGTTTAGCTCTGTTGATGAAGTTAGGCTGGGACACCTAATGAAAGGGGCTGGGAAAGCAGGACGAGTAGACACCCTCCCCCCCTCCGCTGCATATGAAAAGACAGATTATACAAACAGGAGCAAGCTGGAGTCTATAGACATCAGTATACATCTGAAACTTTGGGGCTTGGTTAGGAGTCTGAAAATTAGCACAATGTTATTAAAAAATAAGCAAAACTATACATTTTTATAAAAACACTCCCAGATGGGCTATGTAAATGGATCATCTACAAAACATTTATGCAAAGAAAAATCTAGTGGACAATGTCAGAGCAGGAGCTGCACATTTTTGCTGTGGCTGCATTGCTCTATATTATTGTTGAATTTAAAATATATATATTTTGTGTAACTGTAAAACTGTAAAAAATGCAAAAATGTCAAGCGCCTGCTTTGTATCTTGCACCCTACCTGAAGCACATTATACAGCTGTAAGTAGGCAATATAACTGGTCTGTGAGTGTGCACAGCTTATGTCACAGGCTGTGGGAATACCTGAGCTCCAAGATGGCAGCCCCCGTACAAAGAGGCGGAGCTTCAGTATCTGGCACCTTTAAAACAGGAGAACGGATTTGTAAAGAACTACAGGAACAAGATGAAATGCAATAACAAAGTGAGTAGTTACTATTCTTTTGTATTTGTGCGCAGCAGTTTAATGTCCCTTTAAAATTATTAAAGGGACATGATACCCAAATGTATAAGCACTTGAAAGTGATGCAGAATAGCTGTAAATAGCTGACCAGAAAATATCACCTGAACATCTCTATGTAAACAAGGAAGATATTTTACCTCAACATTTCCTCAGTAGCGACATCTCATTGTAAAGGGACTTTAAAGGGACACCAAACCCCAAATTTTTATTTCATGATTCAGGTAGAGAATACAATTTTAAAGAACATTCCATTTTGCTTCTATTATCTAATTAGCTTCATTCTTTAGATATCCTTTGCTGAAGAAATAGCAATGCACATGGGTGAGCCAATCACACGAGGCATCTGTGTGCAGCTACCAATCAGCAGCTACTAAGCCTATCTAGATATGCTTTTCAGCAAAGTATATCAAGAGAATGAAGCAAAATAGATAATAGAAGTAAATTAGAAAGTTAAAAAAATGACATGCTCTTTCTAAATCATGTCCCTTTAAGCAGCCAGGATACTTAGTCCAAGGACTTGCAAGGAAGCGTGCATCTGGCATGTGCAGCACAGTCATGTCATTCCTTCACCAGTTTAAGGGAGTTTACTATTAAAGGGACAGTAAACATACAGATCAGAGCGGGAGCAAGCTACATTCACTTCAATGGCGCGACCGGGCGGGCTGTGACTAGACAGCGCGCCCGCAAAGCACTTTTGAACAACAAGACCCGCTCAGTAGAACCTTGAGCGGAGTCCAACTTTGAAATAAAAAAATCAGGAAATGCTTTAGTTTCATAAAGATTTCATAAATTGGTTCAGCCAATCGGATTGAACTTGAATCTGATTGGCTGATTCAATCAGCCAATCAGATTTTTCTACCTTAATTCCGATTGGCTGATAGAATTCTATCAGCCAATCGGAATTCGACGGACGCCATCTAGGATGACGTCATTTAAAGGTACCTCATTCCGCGTTCAGTCGTCGTGCCGGATGGATGCTCCGCGGCGGAGGAGCGAAGAAAGAACATTGAAGATGCCGCTTTGCTTGAAGACATCGCCGGATTGGAAGAAGACTTCACTGCCGCTTGATTGAAGACATCGCCCGGATGGAAGAAGACTTCACTGCCGCTTGATTGGACATCGCCCGGATCGGATTAAGAGTTCTGCCCGGCTGGGTGAAGACAAGGTAGGGAGATCTTCAGGGGGGTAATGTTAGGTTTTTTTTTAAGGGGGGTTTGGGTGGGTTTAGAATAGGGGTATGTGGGTGGTGGGTTGTAATGTGGGGGGGGGTATTGTATATTTTTTTAAATGCAAAAGAGCAGAATTCTTTGGGGCATGCCCCGCAAAAGGCCCTTTTAAGGGCTGGTAAGATAAAAGAGCTGTGAACTTTTTAAATTTAGAATAGGGTAGGGAATTTTTTTTATTTTGGGTGGCTTTATTATTTTATTAGGGGGCTTAGAATAGGTGTAATTAGCTTAAAAATCTTGTAATATTTTTTTTATTTTTTGTAATTTAGTGGGGGTTTTTTTTGTAATTTAGTTTAGTTTATTTTATTGTATTTTAGTTTAGATATTTGTAGTTTATTTAATTTATCGATAGTGTAGGTGTATTTGTAACTTAGGTTAGGATTTATTTTACAGGTAAATTGGTAATTATTTTAACTAGGTAGCTTTTAAATAGTTATTAACTATTTAATAGCTATTGTACTTAGTTAAAATAAATGCCAAGTTACCTGTAAAATAAATATAAACCCTAAAATAGCTACAATGTAATTATTAATTACATTGTAGCTATCTTAGGGTTTATTTTATAGGTAAGTATTTAGATTTAAATAGGAATATTTTAATTAATAATATTAATATTAATTAGATCTATTTTAATAAGAATTTAGTTAGGGATGTTAGAGTTAGATAGGTTTATTATACTTAAGATATATATATATATATATATATATATATATATATATATATATATATATATATATATATATATTATAATAACGATATTAACCCTAATATAATTAGGGTTAATATAGTTAATATAGCTGGCGGCGGTGTAGGGGGATTAAATTAGGGGTTAATATTTTTAAAATAGATGGTGGCGGTGTAAGGGGCTCACTTTAGGGGGTAGGTAAGATAGATGGCGGCGGGGTAGGGGCTCACTTTAGGGGTTAGGTAAGATAGATGGCGGCGGGGTAGGGGCTCACTTTAGGGGGTAGGCAAGATAGATGGAGGCGGAGTAGGGGCTCACTTTAGGGGGTAGGTAAGATAGATGGCGGCGGGGTAGGGGCTCACTTTAGGGGGTAGGTAAGATAGATGGCGGCGGGGTAGGGGCTCACATTAGGGGGTTATAGATTTAATATAGCTGGCGGCGGGGTCTGGGAGCGGCGGTTTAGGGGTTAAACATTTTTTATTGTTAGGATAGTGAGGGGGGATAGCGGATAGAGGGTTAGACGTGTCGGGCTATGTTAGGGAGGCGTGTTAGACAGTACGGGAGATTTAATAACTTAGTCAGGTTTTGTAGGCGCCGGCAGTTTCTAAAGTGTCGTAAGTCACTGGCGACTCCAGAAATTTGTACTTACGCAGATTTCTGGACATCGCTGGTTTATCAGACTTACGGCACTTTAGCCTCTGACGGCGCTGTATATAGGATAGCTCGAGTTGCGAGCTGAAACTGCGGGCAGCGGGGGTTCCCTCGCTTGCGCCGCAAACTACGATCTTTATCGGATCGCGCCCCAAGACTGATCTCTACAGACTCCATCTTGCTCCTATTTGTGTAAAAGGTTTTTTCATATGCAGATAAAGGGGTGGGGGGTGTCTGCTATTTTTGCTTCCACTGGGTGTTCCAGCCTAACCTTCTAAACAGTGCTAAACTGGGAGCTTCTAAGTAAGTTTTTAAAACGTTTTGTACTGGATTTTTAGATCAGTATCTGTGCATATTCTTCTTTATAGTAGTGTCTATTACATGCAGTTAACTGAAAATTGGTGTGTACTGTCTCTTTAAGTCCAGTCAAGCATCATGGGAAATGTAGTTCTGAAACATCTGGAGTGCCACAGTTCGCCACCACTTTTCTAGGATGTATACCAAATAGCTCTGTTTTTCTCAAAACTAAAATGATGCAAAGGTTGATGCTTATTGGTGGCAATCTAACAAGCTACCTTTACTGATAGCGATAATTAACCAGTGAGCAGAAAGGAATGGCTTAAAGTGACTATCAAAATGACATTGTCCTGGTTCAGATAGAGCATGCCATTTTAAGTGACTTTTCAATTTACTTCTATTATAAAATGAACTTCATTCTCTAGCTATCCTTTTGTTGAAATTCATACCTAGGTAGGCTCAGGACCAGTAATGCACTACTGGGAGCTAGATGCTGATTGGTGGCTACACATATATGCTTCCTGTCATGTGTTCAGCTAGCTCCCAGTAGTGCATTGTTCCTCTGGAGCTGACTTTAACTCTGTGTTTAATCCCTGCAAAGGTTATATGCAAGCAATAGTGCAATAATCAGCTTCTGTAACTGAACACTGCATTAAAGGGACAGTAAAGTCCAAATTAAACCTTCATGATTCAGATAGGACATGTCATTTTAAACAACTTTCCAATTTACTTTTATCATCACATTTGCTTTGTTCTCTTGGTATGCTTAGTTGAAAGCTAAACCTAGGTAAGCTCATATGTTAATTTCTTGGCCTCTTATCTGAATGCTTTTGACAGTTTTTCACAGCTAGAGGGTGTTAGTTCATGTGTGTCATATAGATAACATTGTGCTCACGCCTGTGGAGTTACCTAAGAGTCAGCACTGACTGGCTAAAATGCAAGTCTGTCAAAAGAACTGAAATAAGGGGGCAGTCTGCAGAGGCTTAGATACAAGGTAATCACAGAGGTACAAAGTGTATTAATATAACGGTGTTGGTGATGAAAAACTGGGGAATGGGTAATAAAGGGATTATCTATCCTTTTGAACAATAACAATTCTGGAATAGACTGTCCCTTTAAATGAATGCTTTGCATGCGTCCAAATTCAAATCTTTACTTTTTTATGTGATACAAAGAATATTCCATTAACTCCTTAATGACAACAGTACTTATCCATTTTCTGTCCGTTTGTGACAAAGGCTATTTTTACATTTTTGCAGTGTTTGTGTTTAGCTGTAATTTCCCTCTTACTCATTTACTGTACCCACACATATTATATACCGTTTTTCTCGCCATTAAATGGACTTTCTAAAGATACCATTATTTTCATCATATCTTATAATTTACTATAAAAAATATATAAAATATGAGGAAAAAATGGAAAAAAAAAACACTTTTTTTTAACTTTTAGCCCCAAAATCTGTTACACATCTGCAACCACCAAAAAACACCCATGCTAAATAGTTTCTAAATTTTGTCCTGAGTTTAGAAATACCCAATGTTTACACGTTCTTTGCTTTTTTTGCAAGTTATAGGGCCATAAATACAAGTAACACTTTGCTATTTCCAAACCACTTTTTTTCAAAATTAGCGCTAGTTACATTGGGACACTGATATCTTTCAGGAATCTCTGAATATCCCTTGACATGTATATATTTTTTTTTAGAAGACATCCCAAAGTATTGATCAAGGCACATTTTGGTATATTTCATGCCACCATTTCACCGCCAAATACGTTCAAATAATTTTTTTTTTTACATTTTTCTAAATTTTTGGTTTCTTACTGAAATTATTTACAAACAGCTTGTGCAATTATGGCACAAATGGTTGTAAATGCTTCTCTGGGATCCCCTTTGTTCAGAAATAGCAGACATATATGGCTTTGGCGTTGCTTTTTGGTAATTAGAAGGCCACTAAATTCTGCTGCGCATCACACTTGTATTATGGCTAGCAGTAAAGGGGTTAATAAGGTAGCTTGTAGCCTCCCACCTGAAACATCAGACCCCCTGATCCCTCCCAAACAGCTATATTCCCTCCCCCACCCCACAATTGTTCCCGCCATCTTAAGTACTGGCAGAAAGTCTGCCAGTACTAAGATAAAAAGGTATATTTGTTTTTTTTGTTTTTTTTTTATAGCATATTTACATATGCTGCTGTATAGAATCCCCCCTTAGCCCCCAAACTCACAGATCCCCCATCAAACAGTTCTCTAACCCTCCCCCTCTAACTTAATGGGCACCATCTTGGGTACTGGCAGCTGTCTGCCAGTACCCAGTTTATTAAAAAAAAAAATGCTTTTATTGGACTTTTTTCCCATTTTCTGTAGTGTAGCTTCCCCCCCCCCCCCCCAGAACCCTTCGATCATTTATTCATTAAAAAAAACCCCTTTTCTCCCAATTTTGAAGTTACAGTTTTCTGTAGTGTAGCAGTTCCCACCCGCTCCCGCCCCGTGCACGCGCCCGCCCGCCGCCCACGTGCACGCGCCCGCCCGCCGCCCACGTGCACGCGCCCGCACGTCCGTGCGCGTCCCCGGACACTGCCGCATCCGATCCGGCCTCCGATCCCGCCCCCCTCCAAATCACAGGCCCTTGGCAGGCCGCCCACCCACCTCCCTGCCTTGCTCCCACCCACCAACGACGCTCCGGTGCAGAGAGGGCCACAGAGTGGCTCTCTCTGCATCGGAGGCTTGTAAAGGGGTATTGCAGGATGCCTCCATATCGAGGCATCACTGCAATACCCTCAGAGCTGCTGGAAGCGATTGTGATCACTTCCAGCACTCTGTTAGACAACTGACGTACCAGGTACGTCCATTGTCATTAACTGCTTGTTAATGCATGACGTACCTGGTACGTCAGTTGTCATTAAGGGGTTAAGCAGGATTTTGTTTCTCAAAAAACACTAAACCCAGAAAAAAAAGTTACACTTAACATAAATTCTTTTATTTATTTATTTTAAAGTGCAGCATTGAAAAAACATGTTTTACTGAGACCCCCCCCCCCCAAACAATAACTTCAGTCTATGGTAGTAAATACGCCTCATGGGGAGTGAATACATGAGAATAGTTCAAGCCATTCAGTACCAAATGTGTATTTAAAGGGACAGTCTAGTCAAGATTAAACTTTCATGATTCAGATAGGGCATGCAATTTTAAATCAACTTTCCAATTCACTTTTATCATCAAATTTGCTTTGTTCTCTTGGTATTCTTTGTTGAGAGCTAAACCTAGGTAGGCTCATATGCTAATTTCTAAGCCCTTCAAGTCCGCCCCTTATTTTAAAGCATTTGGCAGTTTTTCACAGCTAGATGGTGTTAGTTCATGTGTGCCATACAAATAACATTGTAACCACGCCTGTAAAGTTACAAATGAGAGGGCACCGATTGGCTTAAATACAAGTCTGTCAAAAGAACTGAAATAAGGGGGCAGTCTGCAGAGGCTTAGATACAAGGTAATTACAGAGGTAAAAAGTGTATTAATATAACTGTGTTATTTATGCAAAACTGGGGAATGGGTAATAAAGGGATTATCTATGTTTTTAAACAACAACAATTCTGGAGTAGACTGTCCCTTTAATTCACGCACCACCCAGCTGATTTTACTAATCACCCGGCTAAAATGTAAGCCAATATTAAAGGGGCGTGAAACACAATTTTTTTCTTTCACGATTCAGAAAGAGCATATCATTTTAAACAATATTCCAGTTTAGTTATATTAACTAATTTGCTTCATTCACTTGATATACATTGTTGAAAAGTATATCTATATATGCTCTGTAGCTACTGATTGGTGGCTGCAAATAGATGCCTCATGCTATTGGCTCATTCATGTTCATTGCTATTTCTTCAACAAAGGATACCTAAAGAATGAAGCAAATTAGATAACAGAAGTAAATTGGAGTGTTGCTTAAAATTATATTCTCTATCTGAAGCATGAAAGAAAATATTTTGGGTTTCATGACCCTTTAAGCTAAAATGAGCTAATATTTATTTTTTTAATGTATGTTGCACAAATTATCAGTAAAGGACATGAAACCCAAATTTTCTTTCATGTTTTTGATAGATCATATGATTTTAAACAACTTTTACATTTACTTCTATTATGTAATGTTTCATTCTCTAGGTATCCTTTGTTGAAGGAGCAGAAATGCAATACTGGGGGTTTGCTGAAAGCCAATGACAAGATACTTGTATTTGCAGCCACCAATCAGCAGCTTCTGAAACAAATTAGATAACAAAAATAAATTGAAAAATGGCTTAAAATGACATGCTCTGTCTGAATCATGAAAGAAAAAAATGTGTTTCATGTTCCTTTAAATCAAATTATATTAAGCCATGCAATCAATTTGTGCTTTGAATAGTTTAAAGGGACATTAAACACTAAATAAATACTACACAGAATGATGCATTCAAAGGAAAGATTAGTCTGTTAAGAACGATTTCATTTATTTTTTAAAGTTTCATTAGTTGTTTAATCAGTGACAAAATAAGTGTAAAGTTTTAGTGTCTATAAAACACTGGGAGCTGCCATGTTGTAACTTAGGTTACCTTCTCTGCTGTGGCCAATTAGGGACAATAATAAATAGGTCACTAGAGTGTACAGCTGATGGTTGTCTGGTATATAACAGTATTCTACACTTCCATTTCTAACAGGAACTGAAAAGCTCACAATTTCAGAATTGAATGACAGGAAAAGGGGACAAAATAAACAATGAAAGTATATTGCAGACACACACACATATATATATATATATATATACACACGATTTATCATTTTATATTACCATCTCAAAGTGTTTAATGTCCCTTTAAGTAACATTTTAAATAACAGAAAATCTTATAATATTGCTAAGTATTAAGCTCCCCACTCCTAGCTAATACATAATTTTTTTTTGAGAAGAACAGTGAAATATTCTAGTTTACAAAAAAATAAAATAGTTTTTTTGGCTTAACGGGTCAGTAAATGTTAAATTGTTGTTGGCGTACATAAGTAGTTTGTGCGTTACAGATTGTTTATTTTTGATGATCACACACCACAAATTGCTGAGCACTGGAAAATGTATCCAGCTTAACTTATAATTACATCCTATTGAAAATGTTACTCAAATCGGCGCCTATGCAATTTGCAGTGCGTCACCATGTTGTAGGGGTCTCTTTATACGCAGCCGTCATTTAATGTTCGTCTTTATAACGCATGCGCAGAAGCAGTTGAATGGTAACTAAGTTCGTCAACACATTTGCAGACAGTGTGCAGCTTTGAGACGAGAAGTGCATCCAAGCCGTTTACATAAAGCTAATGATTTATTATAGTTAAAGGGACAGTCTAGTCAAAATTAAACTTTCATGATTCAGATAGGGCATGCAATTTTAAACAACTTTCCAATTAACTTTTATCTCAAATTTGCTTTGTTTTCTTGGTATTCTTTGTTGAAAGCTAAACCTATGTAGGCTCAAACTGATTTCTAAGCTGTTGAAGCCCGCCTCTTATCTCAGTGCATTTTGACAGTTGTTCACAGTTGGACGGTGCTATTTCATGTGTGCTATATAAATATCATTGTGCTTACTCCTGTGGAGTTATTTATGAGTCAGCACTGATTGGCTAAAATGCAAGTCTGTCAAAATAACTGACATAAGGGGGCTGTCTGCAGAGGCTTAGATACACGGTAATCGCAGAGGTAAAATTTATATTAATATAACTGTGTTGGTTATGCAAAACTGGGGAATGGGTAATAAAGGGATTATCTATCTTTTTAAACAATACAATTTTTAAAGTAGACTGTCCCTTTAAAGTATTTTTTCCCATTTATGAAACTATTTATGCACATATCCAAATATGAGTACGAGTTCCCCATTTTATTAAAGGAGAGGATATTATATGTGTGCATGCGCGCTTTTCAGAAGGTCATAACACAACATCCGATAGACATCCCAGCCCCCTTAAGGCAGAAGTTTCAGACAGGGGTAAATACTAATAAGCAGTCAGAATGTGGTGTGCGCTTGCTTTTGTGAGTACTACAACAATGCAGTTGGTTTTTTTTAGACTTAAAGGGATAGAAAGGACAAAACTGAAATGTGTGTGGGAGCATTTGAATTTTAAATAGAAGCATTTTTCCAATATACTTCTAGTAAAAGTTATCAGTGTTTTTCCAGTGGCATATGCACATATATGAGAGCTGTGCACCGGTATTCAAGCTCAGAGAGTGGTGGTGATGTGTATTCTGTCTAGAAAGACCTAATTTGTGTCATACAAGCAACTGCCGACTCTCTGAAAAGGTGCTGGTGCACGGCCCTCACAGCATGTGTGTGTATGCCCCTGGAAATTAGTAATAACTTTTACTAGAAGCATTTTTGCTAATGGAAGTCTATTGGAAAAAATGCTTCTATCCCTTTGGATGGCATTCATATTAAATGTCTCTTTAAATGGATAGAAAATTAAAAAATGAAACGCGTGTGGGTGCATTTCAATTTGAAATAAGCATTTTTGTAATATACTTCCATGAGCTAAAACGTTATTACACACATATCCCATGAGTATTAAAACACTACGTCTTTTCAGAGAGTCAGCTGTGGTTTGTATGACACAAATGACATCTTCAGAAGCAATACACACCACTGTCAGCTCTCTGAGATGTAGTGTTCGAATACTGGTGCACGGCCCCTCATCAGGATATCTGCGTATGCAGCTAAAAAAACAGTAATAACTTTTACTAGAAGCACTTTTGCTAATAGAAGTATATGGCAAACATGCTTATATCTCAAATTGAAATGCAACCACCTTTGACCTTTCTATCCCTTTAACAGAGCTGTTTTTAAAGGTAAAACTATCCTGTCATAGCTACAAATGTGCTTTCTTAATACAGACTACTTGTACGGCACCCAATACTTATTAAAGGTAAAGAAAATCAGCTTTTACTGTCTTACATCTGTCTTAGAAAGTTACTCCCATTTATTAACAGCGGAGCAGTGTTTTTAAAAGTGCTGAAAGTTCCATTTCCCTCCAGGGTTTTTCCAGAGTGTGGATTTAAATAAGAGATGTTGTATATTGCAGCTGAATTAGAGCAGGTCAGGTTGTGTTCTCACTCATGTGCTCTTGGAAGATTCTCTCCGCATGACGAAGATACTCTGCAGTTTTTCGTGTAACAGCATCACGTCTTGCCGTGCAATGCTCATCTGCAAGAGAAGGGGCTACAGAATTAAATTGACACATGAAACATTTCTACACATCTAGATTACACCACACAGTATACAATATCTACATGCACATGACCATACCCTGAAATTAAAGGGACTGTGTACTGTAATTTGTTTTATCCCCTTTAATGTGTTCCCAATGATCTATTTTGCCTGCTGGAGTGTATTAAATTGTTTAAAGATCACTTTATTTTGTCATTTGAAATATCTGATTTTGCCCGTTGTATTCCAACCTACACTAAACATTTCTGTATCGGTTTTAGAAAAACTATCGCCTAGATTACGAGTCTTGCGAGAGCCTTAAAAAGCAGTGTTGAGAGGCCCCAACGCTGCTTTTTAACGCCCGCTGGTATTACGAGTCTGGCAGGTACAGGTGTACCGCTCACTTTTTTTTCTGCGACTCGAGCATACCGCAAATCCACTTACGTAAATTGCGTATCCTATATTTTCAATGGGATTTTCCTAACGCCAGTATTACGAGTCTTGGAAAAAGTGAGCGGTACACCCTCTCCTGTCAAGACTCCTACCGCATTTAAAAGTCAGTAGTTAAGAGTTTTATGGGCTAACGCCGTAACATAAAACTCTTAACTAAAGTGCTAAAAAGTACACTAACACCCATAAACTACCTATTAACCCCTAAACCGAGGGCCCCCCCACATCGCAAACACTTAAATTCAATTTTTAACCCCTAATCTGCCGACCGGACATCGGCGCCACTTTAATAAATATATTAACCCCTAACCTGCGGCACTCCCGCCTTGCAAACACTAGTTACATTTTATTAACCCCTAATCTGCCGTCCCTAACATCGCCGACACCTACCTACAATTATTAACCCCTAATCTGCCGCCCCCAACTTCGCCGCCGCCACTATAATTAAGTTATTAACCCCTAAATCTAAGTCTAACCCTAACACCCCCTAACTTAAATATAATTTAAATACATCTAAATAAATATTCCTTTTTTAAACTTAATACTTACCTATAAAATAAACCCTAAGCTAGCTACAATATAATAATAGTTACAGTGTAGCTATTGTAGGGTTTATTTTTATTTTACAGGCAAGTTTGTATTTATTTTAACCAGGTAGAATAGTTACTAAATAGTTATTACCTATTTAATAACTACCTAGTTAAAATAAATACAAATTTACCTGTAAAATAAAACCTAACCTAAGCTACAATTACACCTAACACTACACTATAATTAAATAAATTACCTACATTAACTACAATTAATTACAATTAAATTAACTAAATTACTAAATAAAAAAAAACACTAAATTACAGAAAATAATAAAATAATTACAATTTTTTAAAACTAATTACACCTAATCTAATCCCCCTAATAAAATAAAAAAGCCCCCCAAAATAATAAAAAGCCCTACCCTATACTAAATTACAAATAGCCCTTAAAAGGGCCTTTTGCGGGGCATTGCCTCAAAATAATCAGCTCTTTTACCTGTAAAAAAAAGTACAATACCCCCCCAACATTAAAACCCACACACCCAACCCTACTCTAAAACCCACCCAATCGGAATTAAGGTAGAAAAAATCCTATTGGCTGATCCAATCAGCCAATAGGATTGAGCTCGCTTTCTATTAGCTGTTCCAATCAGCCAATAGTATGCAAGCTCAATCCTATTGGCTGTTCTAATCAGCCAATAGGATTGAACTTCAAATCCTATTGGCTGATTGGATAAGCCAATAGGATTTTTTATACCTTAATTCCGATTGGTTGATAGAATTCTATCAGCCAATCGAAATTGAAGGGACACCATCTTGGATGACGTCATTTAAAGGACCCGTCATTGTTCCAGTCGCTGTCAAACGAAGAGGATGCTCCGCGTCGGATGTCTTAAAGATGGACCCGCTCCGCTCCGGATGGATGAAGATAGAAGATGCCGCCTAGATGAAGACTTCTGCCCGTTTGGAGGTCCTCTTCTGCCCGGATAGGATGAAGACTTCGGACCGTCTGGAGGACCACTTCTGCTCGGTTGGGTGAAGACGTCTCAAGGTAGGGTGATCTTCAAGGGGGTAGTGTTAGGTTTTATTAAGGGGGGATTGGGTGGGTTTTAGAGTAGGGTTGGGTGTGTCGGTGGTGGGTTTTAATGTTGGGGGGGGTATTGTTCTTTTTTTTTTACAGGTAAAAGAGCTGATTACTTTGGGGCAATGCCCCGCAAAAAGCCCTTTTAAGGGCTATTTGTAATTTAGTATAGGGTAGGGCTTTTTATTATTTGGGGGGGGGGGGTTATTTTATTAAGGGGATTAGATTAGGTGTAATTAGTTTAAAAAAATTGTAATTATTTTATTATTTTCTGTAATTTTGTGTTTTTTTTCCGTACTTTAGTTTATTTAATTTAATTGTAATTAATTGTAGTTAATTTAGGTAATTTATTTAATTATAGTGTAGTGTTAGGTGTAATTGTAGCTTAGGTTAGGTTTTATTTTACAGGTATATTTGTCTTTATTTTAACTAGGTAGTTATTAAATAGTTAATAACTATTTAATAACTATTGTACCTAGTTAAAATAAATACAAAGTTGCCTGTAAAATAAAAATAAATCCTAAGCTAGCTACAATGTAACTATTAGTTATATTGTAGCTATCTTAGGGTTTATTTTATAGGTAAGTATTTAGTTTTAAAAAGGAATAATTTATTTAATGATAGTAATATTTATTTAGATTTATTTAAATTATATTTAAGTTAGGTGGGTGTTAGGGTTAGACTTAGATTTAGAGGTTAATAATTTTATTATAGTGGTGGCGACAGATTAGGGGTTAATAAGTGTAGTTAGGTTGCGGCGACATTGGGGGCGTCAGATTAGGGGTTAATAAATATAATGTAGGTGTCGGCGATGTTGGGGGCAGCAGATTAGGGGTTCATAAGTATAATGTAGGTGGCGGCGGTGTCCGGAGCGGCAGATTAGGGGTTAATAATATAAAGCAGGTGTCGGGTTGTCGTAGGCGGCGGATTAGGGGTTAATAAGTGTAAGATTAGGGGTGTTTAGACTCAGGGTTCATGTTAGGGTGTTAGGTGTAGACATAAAATGTATTTCCCCATAGGAATCAATGGGGCTGCGTTAGCAGCTGAACGCTGCTTTTTTGCAGGTGTTAGTTTTTTTTTCAGCCGAATCTGCCCCATTGATTCCTATAGGGAAATCGTTCACGAGCACGTTTTGTCAGCTTACCGCTACCGTAAGCAGCACTGGTATTGAGGTGAGATGTGGAGCTAAATTCTGCTCTACGCTCACTTTTTTGCGGCTAACGCCGGGTTTGTAAAGACCCGTAATACCAGCGTTACTGTAGGTGAGCGGTAAGGAAAAACTGTGCGTTAGCACTGCACACCATTACCGACAAAAACTCGTAATCTAGCCGTATGTAAACAAGAAGGTTTAGATGAACTCATGCTCCCAGTGGGGAATGTGACAGAGAGGTACTAAAATGTCCATGTCCCATTGTTTTCTCTTTGTACTGGTCTTTGAGTAAACAGTGAGAAATAAGATACGGCAGACATTTTATAAAACATTAGACATATAAGATAAGGAGATCTGCTTTCCCTTTACAGGGAGCCCATTGTATTGAGTTGTAGTTTACATTAGCAGAAACAGCTCTTTCATAAATAAAGCTAAAAGGAACAAGTTCCCATTCATTTTAAACATTGCAGCGGGCATAAGAAGTCATTAGAAACACATTAAGGGGAAACTGGTTTTACAATACACTGTCCCTTTACCTATCACCAGCTCTCACCTTTCACCCCTCGTAGTAAAGTGTCTACTGCGTTGCGGTAAAGTTTGAAGGCTTCAGGATAATTTGCAGCAGATTCCATCGCCATAGCTCTGTGCACTTCCTCTGTCGCCTGAGACAGGTATCCTAATCCTTCTGCTTCCTGTGGAAAATGAGAGATCTGTTCCTCCTCTTCACAACCCAGGGACAATAAATCTAAAGCTGCTCCAGATTCCACAGACGAGTGCTCTGAAAGAATGAGAACATTATGTTTTGCTTAGCAACAAATCATTTATTTTTAAATCTTTTTTTATTGGTTTTTAAAAAACTTTACAATGATGTTAAAAATGCACATCAAAATTGTTATAATATTATATTAGCAAGAGTTTCAATAAAGATAGAAATCAGTGTATCCAAAGTCTTTTGGGCCGATTTATCAAGCCCTCAATAGGCCCCAAATGCATCTGTTTCCACGCGAGCCTTCAGGCTCGCCGGAAACAGGAGTTAAGGAGCAGCGGTCTTAAGACAGCTGCTCCTTAACTCTTATGTCACCTCTGAGGTGGTGGACAGCAATCAGCCCGATCGGATATGCGAATGTGCAGGGGGGCGGCATTGCACAAACATTTTTGTGAAATGCTTGTGCAATGATAAATGCAGACAGCGCATGCTGTCGGGATTTATCGATGTGCGGCGGACATGATCGCTACAGTGGATCATGTCCGCTCGTACTTTGATAATTTGGCCTCTTTGTGTCTTCACTTAGAACTTCTCAATTCTTCGGTAGCAGTAGGTGTACCTAGTCAAGTATCTCAAGATATGGGGACAATTGATCTCATTAGTTGGGCGAAGAGAAAAGTCACATTCCGATGCATAGCAGCATAACACAGATGATATTAGCACATCAAGGTATTCCCACCCTTTAGCCTAAGACAGTGGGATCCCATCCTGTCCCCCCTGCCCAAGTACTGACACACATTTGCTCCCTATCCTCATAATACATAATCCAAGGTTTCCACAAGTTTAGGAAGCTTTCTTTTCGGTTCATCAAATCAGCAGATAAGCTCTCCATAAGGTAATAGAGAGTAATTTTTTGTTGAATTATATGATAATGCGGGACCTCATTTTCCAATACTTGGTAATATAAATTCTATGTACAGCAGTTAGAGTTTGTATCAATTTATTCTGTCTAGGTAAGAGTACCTGGTGGGGTGCAAATACCATCTAAAAGCTTCTTTTATGGGGGGGGCGTGGCCTAACTGAGCAAGGAGATGGTCACATGAGCGTAGAGCTCCGCTCAGCACACTGGCTAATAAGTTGTTTAATTGACCTCAAGTGCTGTATATTGCAAGCTAAATTAATGGGGTACCTATACTAATCCCACCACTACTGGAGAATCCTGCAGCTAGCAACAGAGGAAGCGGTAAAGTCACAGAGACAGCCGTAGAAGTGCAGGGCTGCACCGGACCCATTACAGACTCACCGGATGACAGAAGAAAGCAGAACCCGGTGAAATATACAGCAACAAGCAGCTGAGGATCAAGAGCTCCCTGTGGGGAGCAGCAGATGGTGAGAGGATCGGCAGCATTGTAGATGGAGACCGCAAGGCTCAAACAGAGTTACCAAGATGGCGCCGGCCATGCAGACGCTGCAGAGGTAACGACGCAGCATGGTGTCTGACAGAATAGAGGGAAAATCTTGGACACAGAAGCTAAGGTGAGACCATGCAGAAAGCATATTAACAATACATATATAAAATAATAACGGAGCTGTTCTTCAAATAAAATATTTCAGAGGGGAAGCAAGGGGACAAATTGAACTCAAATATCTGCCTATAACCGCAATTAGGAGTAGTCTGTGACTTCAACCACTTCTAACATAGACAATCAAAGAGGACAAGAGACAACAAAATATACAGCCACTGGGAATAATAAGTATCTTAATGATAAGGGGTAGAAGCACAGCAACGAAATCAGAAAAATAGAGACGTACTTGACCCCTTAATCTAAACTACCACGTGTAGAGATTGCAATACCAGGTGTTTACAAGGACACTACTATAATGTCTACTAGAAGATTGATTAAGGGAGACAAAACACCCAAAACAGTCACAGTAAACGCATTTTTCAAAACATCACAGAACATAAAACCGAACCTATTATCAGAGCCAGATCTAGAAATACAAGAGGATTCAAATATGGAACCTACAGTAACAGATGAAGATCTGACCCCAGTTACAAAAGGGGATCTGAGAGACTTGGTCTCTAAACAAGATATCACATCAAACTTCGAAAGATTATGGAATAAAATTGATAATATGCATACGGCAATGACTAACAGCCTAGCAGATATTAAAACAGAAATAACGGAACTAGGAGGCCGCATTGACTCCTTAGAGGAACACACTGACACGCTAGTGGAAGATATTACTAATGTCACTCAATCGGTTGCTGCCCACCATCAAGAACTAAATGAGATCCAGGAAAAAATAGAAGACCTGGAAAATAGGAGTAGGAGAAATAATATTAGACTGAAAGGAGTGCCAGAGACTATCCAAAACAAAGATCTCCTCACCTATATAGCCCAACTTTTTCATCAAGTGACGGCAGAGAAAGCAGAATTCAACATGGGCATTGAAAGAGCACACAGAGCTCTCAAACCTAGACCTAAAGAGGGCATGCCTCCCAGAGACATTATAATCGGATGGCGCTATTTCAAGACAAAGATAAGATTCTGCAAGCAGCCCGGAAAAACCCCACGTTCAAGGTCCAAGGGAACATAATACAATTCTATCAAGACCTTAGCGTCAAGACTCTACAGCGCAGAGGCTCCATGAGACCACTAACACAGCTCTTGCGGAAACATCAAATCCCCTATAAATGGGGCTTCCCCTTTGCACTCTATATTACCAAAGACTCCAAAACGATAACCATCAAAGAACCAATGGACATACCTGAAGTCTGCACCATTCTAGGATTAGAGGCTCCCCAGATCCCATCCTCTACACAGTCAAATCATCCACAGACAGTAGTGGAACAGCTATCAAAAACGCAATGGTCCAAGTCAAATAGGAAAAAACAGAAGACATGAAACCCCGGCTGCAATCCAACAAAAAAGAACTTTGGAGGTCCCTCTCCTATGGGGAAAACAAACCTCATTGAAGACATAAACTTTTTCTAAACAGCAGATCAATATATTCTCAGACCTATTTGATAAGAACTTGGAAAACAGAGATGGACTGACGAAATTTAAATCAAGATGTAATCCCTAAGGATAATTCCCTCCTCTCCCACTTTTTGTAGTGGGAAGAAGCTAATGGATTACAGTGAATGGGAACAACTTAGCTTAAATATCATGTATCAGCACTTGAGAACTTTTCAGACCAGTGTAGCTGGAGCAACACCTCCAGTAACCTTTTCCTTTCTGAATTTCATTCATTTTCCTCTTCTTCATTCCTTTTATTACTCTATCACCTCCCCCCCCTCCTCTTACTACCTAACCTTTCTCTTCCCTTCTCTTCCAATCTCGGCCATCTTTCTTTTGGCCTCTGTTTATATCTTGCTAGGTAGGAAGAGATTTATGGGACCCACTCCTTGGGTTACAAGTTATGATGTTTTGTTTGAATGTTATTTATTTTATTATGTGTTTAAGGATGCCGGGAGTGGAAAACTCCCAAAGTTAGACTCCCAAGAATATATTGAGGAAAAATGCAGCTTAGAAAACAGTAGAGCCAAGAAGGGTGATGTAGGTGTTGAGGCTGTATCGATGTGAGGTAAGTTAGACAATTTAAACCAGATGGAATATGGCAGGTGAGCTGAGGATTATCTCCCATAATGTAAGGGGTTTAAATACAGATGTCAAGAGACGACTGGCCTTTAAACAGTACAATACACTTAGAGCCAACATACTATTTTTACAGGAGACACACTTGGTTGAACCACTCCTCCCTTATTATTGGACCAAAAAATACTCAACACATTACCATGCCACAGTAGGAACAAAAAAAAGAGGGGTATCGATATTAATTCAATCCACAATAAACTTTGTACACGAATCCACCATCACCGATGTAGAAGGCAGATATATAATCTTAAAGGGTCAACTAGACAATGTAGACACTGTCTTGTGCAATGTTTATGCACCCAATGAAAACCAACACTTATTTTTTGAAAGTCTCTCACACCTCCTGACACAATGGTCACAGACCAGAATAATTCTAGCAGGAGATTTCAATATCCCCATGACATCTCAGGGTAACTCAAATAAGACACTTGGGTCAAATAAACTCCAGAGACGTAGCAGTATCATTAAATCTTATACTTTATATATGCCAACAAGCCAGATAAGTATTTAGCCCATAAGATCAGAGAGAGATTTCGAGCAGCCAATATAGCATTAATCGAAAAAAAAAGACGGCACTAACACCACCCATCCCCAAGAGATAGTTAATACGTTTGGAGAATTTTATGCAGAACTTTATAACGGCCAAAAAGTTAAACATTCTCTGGAAGTAGAGAAACTCACACAAGACTTTTTGGGATCTACTCCCCTAGAAAAATTGACGGAGGAAGATAGAGATGATTTGAATAAACCCATAACAAAATTAGAGGTGGTTCTTGCAATCAGAGCCTTAAAACCGGGAAAGGCTGCAGGACCAGATGGCTTTCCCGGTGAATACTACAAGCTATTCAGAGAATGCCTAGTTCCCCATCTCACTAAATTTTGCAATTACATACTGGAGGGTAACCCAGTTCCCCCAGAACTGCTCCAAGCAAAAATAATAGTCATACCTAAACCAGGCAAAGACCCAAAGAAATGCGCCAGCTACCGACCCATATCTTTAATAAATCAAGATTTGAAGATCTTCACTAAAATTTTGGCTAATAGACTCGCACATATACTGCCCAAATTAATACACAAAGACCAGGTAGGCTTTATAAAAGATAGGGAAGCCCCAGACAACATTAGACGCTTGATAAACACTATACATTACTTAAATGAGACAAAAACGCCTTCTCTGCTCCTGTCTCTGGATGCGGAGAAGGCGTTTGACAGGGTGGACTGGGGCTATATGAAGAAAACTTTAGCCAGAATGAACTTTGGGGGTCCCTTTGTTGAGGCGATAGAAGCAATATATACTGGCCCGACTGCACAGGTTTCCTCAAATGGATATAGATCTGATACTTTCCCTATTTTAAATGGCACAAGGCAGGGGTGCCCACTGTCACCCTTGCTGTTTGCGCTATGCATCGAACCATTAGCAGCGAAGATTAGGGCTACGCCTAGTATATCGGGAGTCAAAATAGGAGACACTGAATATAAATTAAATTTGTTTGCAGACGATGTGTTGATCACCTTGACCAAACCTCTTCACTCTCTGCCCAACCTCTATTCAATAATTGCTGACTTTTCAACACTCTCAGGATATCGAATCAATTTAGATAAATGTGAAATCATGCCAATAGAGATCCCCCAACATACAAAGAAGTTACTAGACATCAACTTTGAATTAAAACAGACAAAACAGACACTAACATACTTAGGGGTAAAATTAACTCCACAGATACACCAACTATACAAAGCCAATTATCTTCCGCTATATAAGTCCATAAGACAAGACATGCAGAAGTGGAAAAGATGTAATTTCTCCTGGATGGGAAGGATGTCAGCGGTAAAGATGACGATACTGCCCCGCCTGCTTTATCTATTCAGGGCCCTCCCCATAAAAATTATATATTCTGATATAGAGAAGCTACAGTTAGACATTTTGACATTCATTAGAGGTAAAAAGAATGCCAGAATAGCCAGCAAAACTATGACAAAACATAGGAGCCTGGGAGGGCTGGGTGTGCCGAACTTGATTGACTACTTTAAGGCCTCTAGATTGGCCCAAGACACACTAACACTCAGATCTAAACATGAAGCTCTTTGGACACAGCTAGAATCCGACATGGGAACGTGGAGTAAAGCTGACGCTATATTATGGGAATATAAAACTACCACTCACAGAACAGATGCCTGCCTTTCACTAGCCAGTCAATGCACACAATACATCTGGCTAGAATTGGCCCACAAAAAGGGACTATGCCCAGTGGGGTCAACATTACAACCTATTAGATATCTACTACACGGGGAGTCACAGAGAGAAGTAGCTAAATGGGAAAACAAAGGATTATACCGTGTGGCGGATTTGCTGGTTCAAAATAAGATAATGACTTTCACCCAAATTCAGGAGAAACTGGCCCCTATAAAAATCCACTGGTACTTGTATTTGCAGGCAACTTCATCCCTACGGGCATACCTCAGAAAAACAAACGACAAAAATAAATCAATCTTAGAGGGTCTTTGTAATTCACAGGGGAGACCGAAACATGCTATCTCTATAATATACCTAAGTATTCAGAAAGCAAGATCTAAGACTAAAACCACACTAATGCTCAAATGGGAGGCAGACATAGAGAAGACAGTAAACTTAGACACATGGTATGAGATATTTCATACAGCTACAAAGGGATTGCTAAGTGCAGACCTGAGAGAAAATAATCTGAAGACAATATTCAGATGGTACCTAACACCAACTAGAACCTAATATATGTCACAAAACAATTCTAGACAATGCTATAGAGGGTGTGGGGAAGTGGGAACTTATAGACACATGTTATGGGACTGCACAGAGGTCCAAACCGTGTGGAAAACGCTCTCTTCCATGTTAAGCTACCTATTAGATGAACAAATTCACCTCAACATCACACAGGCACTGCTACATGAAAGAATTAAAAAATACAATAAGCCAATAAATACCTTTATTAGAATCATATGCACGATAGTACGAACCTGTATAGCCAAATATTGGAAGGTGGGTACACCCACCTGGCCAGAAATCAAAAATAAAATTCAACACACATATAACATGTATGAATGTGCAGCTTGGTCGTTAAACACAAAAGAAAAAAACGATGAAGTATGGTATTATTGGATACTTAGAGATGGCTTTAACTGGTCTACTTAGAAGGCTAGATAGGATTAAAAGGAGCAACACCTAGGGAATTGTGAAGCGTTATAGGAATCTAAGACAGGTAAGCCACTTCCCGGCATCCGAACACTTATTTTATAACTGTTTCAGTTTGTTTTGGTTATTAGTAGAGAAAAGAAAATCATAAAAAATTGATGTGAGTTATCTTACGCTTTATTATGCAACAACAGAGACTACCCATTCAAATATGGACTTTCAGGGATTAATCAACACGGCAACGTAAAAGGGTGAAGAATCCATAAGACGGAATATAGAGAGTTTATAGATGTATTAGCTGATGGCAATTGATAGTGACGATTATGTATGTTGTATTTGATAATGACTGTAAACATATAACACTTGCTCTGTTGTTGCACTAATGAAAATTTTTCAATAAAAATGATTTAAACATAAAAGCTTCTTTTATGTAGTTCTCCTTGAGTGAGGCACTGTGGGAGCAAGAGAAACCCAACCTAAGTCTTAACTGGCCATTCTCATCCTAACTCATCCTCCCAGGAAGTCATCATTATTGTCTTAATTTCCTGGTCAGTCATGTAAAATGATGGGTATAAGGTTGCAATTGCTCCCTTAACTCTATTGCTTGAAGAACATAGGAGTTCAAAATGTGTGTATGATGGTATAGAGCCAGTCTAAAATCTCAGTCACTCTGGAAGCAACCAATCATTTTTACCATACCACAAAGTAGTTATTTGAAATGTGCAAAAATTCAGAACTTGTGATTTATTATTGAAACGACTCAAGAAAATGTCTGTGGTTCCGAAAAATGTATTAGAAACAAAGGTAACTTACTCTTCCATTCTGCTTTTAATATAGCTGTCTGCTTGCAAGAGAGTGCCAGACACGGCCAAAAGTATGTGGACACCTGACCATCACATCTGTATGACCTTGTTAGGCATCGCATTTCAGAACCATAGACATTAATCATTTGCAGATAGAACAGCTGCAACTCTTCTGAGAAGGTTTTCCACACGATTTTGGAGAGTGTCTGTGGGAATTTGTGCCCATTTAGCCAAAAGCAGCATTTGTGAGGTCAGGAACTGATGATGGACAAGAAGGTCTGGCTTACCATCAGCATTCTAATTCATACCGAAGGTGTTCAGTTGGGTTTAGGTAAGGGCTCTATGCAGGCCACCTGACACAACTTCATGGACCTCACTTTGTGTCACACTGGAACAGGAAAGGGCCTTCCCCAAACTGTAACTACAACGTTTGAAGCCCCCCAATTGTCTAAAATGTATTTTATCCTATAGCATTAAGATCACCCTTTACTGAAATTAAGGGGCTAAACCCAAACCCTGAAATACAGCCCCAGGCTATCATGCCTCCTCCACCAAACCTTTACAGTAGGTACTATGCATTCGGGTAGGTAGTGTCCTCCTGGCATCCACAACACCCAGATTCTTCCATCACACTGCTAGGTAATAGAACATGCTTTACACCACTGCAGCCGACTCTTGGCATTGTGCATGCTGATATGAGGCTTGTATACAGCTGCTCGGCCATTGAAAACCATTTCATGATGCTCTTGTACTGATGTTGCTTCCAGAAGCAGTTTGGAACTCAGTAGTGAGTGATGCAACAGATAATAGGCGATTTATACGCACTACACTTGGTTCCCCTGGTCTACAGCTTTATGCCTGGGCTGTCGTTGCTTCTAGACACTTCCACATCACAATAACAGCACTTACAGATGACCGGGGCAGATCTAGTAGGGCATAAATTCCACAAACTGACCAAAGGTGACATTTATGACAGTACCACATTTAAAGTCACTGAATTATTTAGTATGACACATTGTAC
Organism: Bombina bombina; assembly: GCF_027579735.1. Classification (NCBI taxonomy): domain Eukaryota; kingdom Metazoa; phylum Chordata; class Amphibia; order Anura; family Bombinatoridae; genus Bombina; species Bombina bombina. The sequence goes on along the minus strand of NC_069505.1, from coordinate 58,522,504 downwards.
TGCCAATGTCCGTCTATGGAGATTTCATGGCTATGTGCTGGATTTTACGCACCTGTTGCAATGGGTGTGGCTGAAACACCTGAACTCAATAATTGATTACTTTTGGCCATATGCATGCAGCAGCTCAGTAGGCGACAGAGGAGTTTAAAAGGTGCAATAATATAAGATTTTATTATTGCACTACTACAAACTAATTAGCTGATGTCTGCTCAGGTACCACTAGGCATACTGCAGTATCAGTTGTGCACGGACGTGTATTTCCTGCTAGTATTAATTTAAACAGCTTTTAGGTAAAAGGAAATTCTAATGTAATAAGAAAGTGCTCACAAGATTTTATTATTAAACAGATGCTCATTGTTTGACCCCTGTGAAGGCGATAGATGAAGTTAGATAAAGTTAAAGGGACATGAAACCCCATTTTTTTTTCATGATTCAGATAGAGAATACAATTCCTCCCCCTCCCCCCAATTTACTTCTATTATCACATTTGCGTTGTTTATTCTTTTTTGATGGCATATCTAGATAGGTAGTGTGCACATGTCGGGAGTGCTACATAACCGCAAATGATGCTGCCACCTAGTGCTCTTGGTAATGTATAAAATGGTTGCAAAACTGCTGCCATATAGTGCTGCAGACACGTGCTTACGTCTGCTTTTCAACAAAACATAACAAGAAAACAAAACAATTTGATCAAAGAAGTCAAATGGAAAGTTGTTTAAAATTGTATGCTCAATCTGAATCATGAAATAAACATTTTGGTTTTATGTCCCTTTAAAAGGCCATGACATGCTCTAGTTAGTTAGTATGTAGATTTACAACTAACGACCCTTTAACGCTATGGGTTTAATCCGTGCAAACGGGTTAAACACATAGTAGAAATACCAATTGGGACCCGCATAGCACTGCTAGTCCCGAGGAGAAACTGCCGCTAGTCTATGTGTGAATGAGGCAAGTGTTGTTTATTCCCCTGCAGCCCCCTCAATAAAACAGACTTCACAGGATACAAGTTTCAGCTGCGTCACTGGGATAAACGGGCTGAACCTAAGAAGGCCATGCTGACTGCAGAAATGACTGACTCTCCCGCCAGTAACCTCTAGCAACACCCACCTTGTGACAAATAGCCAAACCCCACCCGCCACCTAATATGGAGGAGCCAATCAGGGCTTTAATCTGCAGACAACAAGCATACAATGTACTGTTTTGTAATTATCAGCTAAATCCTATTAGCATTGCGGAATCTGCTCTACAAATAAATGATAATAATAATAATATTAGGAAAGGATATGTAGCAGTGTTAGCTTGAGAAGTCTTGTATACAGAAACAGTAACTGTGAGCGCCTAACTATTTACCAGTGGCTAAAGATCTAAGAAATGGCAATGTTAGTTCTTTAATGTGCAGTTTGACCAGCGCAAAGTTTATTTATAAAGTTTCCTCTTTTTTGTTAGCTTGAGAAGTCAGCAGGTCCTGAGAATGATAAAATGCACAATATTTAAATCTAAATTACATGAAAAGTGGCAAAATAAATATTGAAAGTATATTGTAAAGGGGTTTCATTATCAAGCATTTTATATAAAAATATAAAAAAGGTGTTTACTTTTTTAGGCAACAAACCCACCCAAAACTTTAAAGGGACATTAAACACTAAACACATGTTAGATAGAATGAAGCATTCAAACAAAAGATTAGTCTGAGAATAACAAGTAGATGTATTTTTAATGTTTCATTAGCTGTTTAAATAGTGACAATATAAGTGTAAAGTTTTTGTGTCTATAAAACAATGGCAGCTGCCATGTTGTAACTTAGGTTACCTTCTCTGCTGTGGCCAATTAGAGACAGTTATAAATAGGTCACTAGAATGTGCAGCCAATGGCTGTGTGGTATATAACAGTGATCTGCACTTCCCTTTCTAACAGGAACTGAAAAGCTCACAATTACAGTATGGAGTTACAGGAAAAGGGGACAAAATAAATAATGAAAGTATATTGCAGCCTTTTTTCTATATACGATTTAGCATTTTATATTACCATCTATAAGTGTTTAATGTCCCTTTAATATGTTTAATTGCTGCTCTTTCTTAGGAAAAACAGAAAACAAACTGCCAAGTGGAAAATTGGCAGCACACTAAGGTGATTTCTAAAGTCACTATAGGTGATTATGATTAAAGGGACATAAAGCTTCAAATCTTTCTTTCATGTTTCAGACAGAACGTGTGATTTTAAGCAAGTTTCCAATTTGCTTCTATTATCTAAATTGCTTCATTGTCTTGGTATTCTTAGATGAAAAGCATATCTAGGTAGGTGCAGGAGCAGCAATGCATTACTGGGAGCTAGATGCTGATTCGTTGCTGCACAAAAATGCTTCTTTTCATTGGTTCAACAGATGTCTTCAGGTAGCTCTCAGTAGTGCATCGCTGCTCCTTCAAAAAAGGATACCAAGAGAATGAAACAAATTGGATAAAAGAAGTAAATTGGAAAGTTGTTTAAAATCACATGCTCAATTTGGATCCTGAAAAATAAGAAAAAGGAAAATGTTGGGTTTCATGTCCCTTTAAATTTTCATGATTCAGATAGAGCAGCAGTTTTAACAACTTTCCAGTTTACTTCCATTAATAAAATGTGCACGGTCTTTTTATATTTACACTTTGAGTCACCAGCTCCTACTGAGCATGTGCAAGAATTCACAGAATATACGTATATGCCTTTGTGATTGGCTAAGGGCTGCCACATGGTACAGGGGAGGGGAAATATATATAACTTTGAAATTTGTCAGAAAAAAATCTACTACTCACTTGAAGTTCAGACTAAGTGCTATTGCATTGTCTTGTTATTATGCAAATCTAATGTATCTGATTCTTTAAAGGGACATGACACCCACATTTTTTCTTTCATGATTTAGAAAAAGAAATGCATTTTTAAACAACTTTCTAATTTACTTCTATTATCTAATTTGTTTTATTCTCTTGATATTCTTTGCTGAAAAGCATATCTAGATATGCTCAGTAGCTGCTGATTGGTTGCTGCACATAGAAACCTCATGTGATTGGCTCACCCATGTGCATTGCTTTTTCTTCAATTAAGGATATCTAAAAAATGAAGCAAAATAAATAATAGAAGTAAATTGTAATGTGGTTTAAACTTGTATGTTCTATCTGAATCATGAAAGAAAGATTTTGGGTTTAGTGGCCCTTTAAGTGCTTACAGTCGTCATGAAACGCATAAGGGACTTCTTACCTTAATGTTAAAAACCCCCCTTTTATTCCTATCATTTAAAGTTCTAACATATTTTCTATGCAGCACCTTTAGTGTGCTTCCAATTTTGGACTTTGAATTTCTAACTTGCGGTTTGCTTGACCACACTTGGTGCGCACCCCCACAGTTTCATAATTATTCCACTTTCCCCTTGTGTTTCTAGCTAATATGAGAGGAGCGTGTATAGGATCTAGAATCAGCTCTCACTCAGAAAATAAATTGGATCCATTTCATGACCTTGGAGTTTGCATCCTATGAAAATATAAATCTTGGACTATTTTACCTTCTGTATAGCAAGGGTCAAACAACGCTAGGTCATTGGACGTTAACGGATTTCGAGTGAGAGCTTCCTCTTCTTGATTATTTTCTTCGCTCATATCAAACAGCAAATCAAACTGGGAAGGATCTGGGGGGATAAACGGCGAATTAGATTACTGCACAATACCATTTTTTTTTTTTAAATCGTTTTTTTTTATTTCCTAAACTAACACTACAAATGCAGAACTTTACTGCACCATTGTAATACATGTCAGCAAGTGAGCCAACATTTCAAAACAAGCTTTATTAGCAACGTGCGTTTTTACAGGGTAACTCTGCACTGGCTACTAACAATAAAACTGACATTACGGAGAAAGGAAGATATTAAAGGGAAGAGGAAAAAAAAGAGTGAGAGAGCGAGGGGGAAATGATTTAACAAACTAACTTTTTTTTTAATTTCCCTGAGAAAAAATAGTTGGGGGAGAGAAACGACCAGTCAAATGGAACTATGGTCATTATTATGTGTTAAAAGGGACAGGCTAGTCAAAATTAAACTTTCATCATTCAGATAGGGCATGCAATTTTAAACAACTTTCCAATTTACTTCTATCATCAAATTTGCTTTGTTCCCTTGGTATTCTTTGTGGAAAGCTTAACCTAGGTAGTCTCATATGCTAATTTCTAAGCTGTTGAACTGCCTCTTATCTCAGTTCATTTTGACAGTTAGACACTGCTAGATCATGTGTGTCATTTAGATAACATTGTGCTCACTCCCGTGGAGCTATTTAAGAGTCAGCACTGATTGGCTAAAATGTAAGTCTGTCAAAAGAACTGTGATAAGGGGGCAGTCAGCAGAAGCTTAGATACAAGGTAATCACAGAGGTACAAAGCATATTAATATAACTGTTGGTTATGCAAAACTGGGGAATGGGTAATAAAGGGATTATCTATCTTTTTAAACAATACAAATTCGGGAGTAGACTGTCCTTTTAAACGTTGAAACATATTAGTTAAACTTAAAGAAGAGTTGTAAAACACAGTGAGGTTGAATCTGATATTTCAGATCCGGTTTATAAATGTTTTCTGCTCTTCATCCGTGTTTTTTAATTCAAGTTCTGAGTAATCACAATCTAAGCATGAACATCATTTCATTACTGAGAAACGTTCAGATCAGATCTAAAAAAATAGCGGTTAAATCACCCTAACGATGCATGGACAGCAATGTATTTACTGATCACTATCCTCCTGACTATGGGTTTTGCTCAAGCGTTAAAAGTGCTAGAAGTACACTTTTTGTGCCTGTCGGGTTGCGCTCCTATTATGAGTTTAAAGTAAACCGTTTTCTCTCTTGTGCTAACCCGACGCGAGTAAAAAGCTGAACTTACAATATAGAGCGCACAATAACGCATTCCCCCTATAGAAGTCTATGGAGCAAACAAGGTGGAAAAAAACACCCTACCCAGCGCACAAACACGGAAAATAAATATTTCACATTCCAATGTTCTTTACATAGAATATGTTCTATTTATTCATAAATACATATATCTGATTTTTTTTTTGCACGTTTAGCGGTTAATAGAGTAGAGGGGACTTTGTGGTGGACCATGCAGTGGTTTAGGGGTTATTAGAGTAGGGGCTTATGGTGATTCGGGTTAGTACATGAGTATGGGTGTTAGGTTCTTTTCCCACTTTTATTTATCTCTCCATTGAAGTGTATGGGGGAGTACCTTAACACGGTCGTTAAATGCCGTCTAATTATTTACTTTTAACTTGCTACCCAATGCGTGCAAAGAGCAGAAGTCGACCAGAGTTAGCTTGCGATTGGGATCAGTAATTACTGCTCCACTCGTAAACTAGCCCATTGTTTGTAAGTAATTCTCAATAAGGCTTGTAAAACTAAATGGCATAGTGGCTGCTTTGGAACTAAATATAGGAACAATACTGTCCTCTTCTGGGAAGTGTGTTGACCCTTCATATTAATGAAAACCAGTGTCATTTTATATTTTCTAAACTTTTGTATTTTACTTTTTTTTTTTTTAAAGGAGGTGGAACGAGTATTTCATACGTCTGTCACTCACCGTCACTGACCGTATCCTCAACATATTCGGGCACCTCTAGCGCATCTAGCGCCGCTTGTAATTCAGTTGTGATGTCTTCTTTAATTTCAAAAGAGGAACTTCTTGCTGGCTCTGGGGTAAGAGGAACCGGCAAAACCAGGATGTCTCTGGAATCTGGAGTGTCTGACTGCAAAATGACATCTCCTTCCTGCAGACGATAAGAACAAAGAGCTATGATACTGTCCACCCAAAGAACAAAGACAGTGACGGATGAAGAGACACTAGGGAACTGTTCTTGGTATTAACATTAGGGTTTCCCATAGACTACGTTACCAGCTGGGGTGGCATTATGAAGTAGCCCGGGTGGGACAGTATAATACTTTGTAATATCACATCCGCTATCCAACGCACAAATTAATTGCATAATTTAAGGTGAATGTAAAGTTAAGCACAGCAGTTAACGTTATATTAGTCTTTTATCCAAAATATGGCAACTTTAATTAAAAGTTTTTTTATAAAACCACTAATATCGCTAAATTTTACCTTTTTATTCCTCTCATTCTTTCCGCACTTCCTCCGCCCGCCATGTTGTCTGTTTGATTGACACTTCTTGCAAATTTCAATTGCCAATTATTGTCCCCCCCCCCCCGGGGCGTTCAACCTATTTTTTGAAACATCATGCGCTTCTTCTGCACATGCGTTAAACAAAATTCTCCCTATTCAGTTCAAATGCGCATTCACACGCGTTGAAAATATACTTACATTACAATGAATACTATGTTGCTGTCACGTAATAGGATTTTTGTGCATGCGCAGGTCCACAGTTCAAAGGGGAACGTGCTTGAGAGATACGTATAGAGCGGATGGGACCGCTCTATACGTCACACTGTGCCGAACAAGGAAGTGCCGAATGGGAGGAGTCCAAAATGAGAACGGAATATAAATTGGTAAATAAATATTAACGAAATGATAGAAAATTTAAAAAGAAATTACGGTGGTTTCACTAACAGAGTTCACAAATGATTATTAGGCTTCCTCACTGCGTAAATTGACATTCATTTTAAAGTAAATATATTTAAAGGGACAGGAAACCCCACAATTTTCTTTCATGGTTTGGATAGAACATTCAATTTGAAACAACTTTCAAATTTACTTATTTTATCAAATTTGTTTAATTCTCTTGTTATCCTTTGTTGAAGGAACAGTATTGCAATACTGGCAGCTAGCTGAACAAATCTAGTTAGCCAATCACAAGAAACAAATGTGTGCAGGCACCAATCAACAGCTAGCTCCCACTAGTGTATGATATGTGCGTATTCTTTTTCAACAAGGGATACCAAGAGAACAAAGCACATTTGAAAATAGAAGTGAATTAAAAAGCGTCTTAAAATTACATGCTCTGTTGGAATCCTGCAAGTTTAATTTTAACTTTCCTGTCCCTTTAATGATAGACTTGAACACTGAACATGATACAGTAACAGAAGGGAATCCTTTTCTTAAACTCCTTTCAATAGAATAATATATCAGCAGAGTCTGAATGTTTTTAGAATAGATTGACACCTTGTTTTCTGCATTTGTTTTTCAATGGTCAAAATCCACCAATCACTTGCCATATTTGGAGAACCCAATTTTGACTTGAGCCTGGAGATGACAATTTGGTTGGCTTCCACAGAAATTATAACATAAACTACAAATGATAGAGAGAAATTTGGCAGGGTGCGAATTATGAAGCCTGTCGTGTGATCTTTCAGTTTTCATGACTGTTTTTTGTCCTTTAAAATTATGGTAAAGTTTAAGCTTTAAGAAACTATGGCCTAGATTACGAGTTTTGCGGTAAGCTAAAAAGGAGCGTTAACAGGTGCTAACGTTGCTTTTTTACTACCGCTGGTATTACGAGTCTTGCAGGTTTACGTAAGCTTCGTAAAGTCTTTTTTTTCTATGGGACTTTTATAGCGCTGGTATTACGAGTCTGTCCTGGGAGGCCAAAAAGTGAGCAGTAGACCCTCTCCTGTTAAGATTTCTACCGCATTTGAAAGTCAGTAGTTATGAGTTTTATGTACAACGCGGTAGCATAAAACTCATAACTTAAGTGGTAAAAAGTACACTAACACCCATAAACTACCTATTAACCCCTAAACCGAGGCCCTCCCGAATCGCAAACACTAAAATAAATGTTTTAACCCCTAATCTGCCGCTCCGGACACTGCCGCCACCTACATTATACTTATGAACCCCTAATCTGCTGCCCCCAACATCGCCGACACCTACATTATATTTATTAACCCCTAATCTGCTGCCCCCAATGTGGCCGCAACCTACCTACACTTATTAACCCCTAATCTGCCGCTCCCGACATTGCCGACACTATAATAAAGATATTATCCCCTAAACCGCCGCACTCCCGCCTCGCAAACATTAGTTTATTATTATTAACCCCTAATCTGCCGTCCCTAACATCACTGCCACCTACCTATATTTATTAAACCCTAATCTGCCACCCCCAACGTCGCCACCACTATATTAAAGTTATTTACCCTTAAACCTAAGTCTAACCCTAACACCCCTAACAAATATAATTTAAATAAATCTAACTAAACATTCCTATCATTAACTAACTAATTCCTATTTAAAACAAAATACCTATAAAATAAATCCTAAGCTAGCTACAATATAACTAAGTATCTATAAAATAAAACATAACCTAAGTTACAATAACACCTAACACTACACTATAATTAAATAAATTAACTAAATTAAATACTATTAAATAAATTAAATTAGCTAAAGTACAAAAACAAACACTAAATTACAGAAAATAAAAAACAAATTACATATATTTAAACTAATTACACCTAATCTAATAGCCCTATTAAAATAAAAAAGCCCCCCCCCAAAAAAAACAAAAAAAAACCCTAGCCTAAACTAACAATAGCCCTTAAAAGGGCCTTTTGCGGGGGATTGCCCCAAAGTAATCAGCTCTTTTACCTGTAAAAAAAAAACACAAACAACCCCCCCAACAGTAAAACCCACCACCCACACAACCAACCCCCCAAATAAAATACTATCTAAAAAAACCTAAGCTCCCCGTTGCTCTGAAAAGGGCATTTGGATGGGCATTGCCCTTAAAAGGGCAGTTAGCTCTTTTGCCGCCCAAACCCTGACCTAACCCCCCCCACCCAATACACCCTTAAAAAAAACGAAGATTCACTTACCGGGAGACGTCTTCATCCAAGCCGGGCCGAGGTCCTCAACGAAGCCGGGAGAAGTCTTCATCCAAGTCGGGCGAAGTGGTCCTCCAGACGGGCAGAAGTCTTCACCCAGACGGCATCTTCTATCTTCATCCATCCGGCGCGGAGCGGGTCCATCTTCAAGACATCCGACGCGGAGCATTCTCTTCATCCGACGACTAAAGCTGAATGAAGGTACCTTTAGGTGACGTCATCCAAGATGGCGTCCCTTAGATTCCGATTGACTGATAGAATTCTATCAGCCAATCGGAATTAAGATACAAAAAATCCTATTGGCTGATGCAATTAGCCAATAAAAGCAGTAAGCACAATTAAAAACAGAAGTAAATTGGAAGATTGTTTAACCCCTTTGCTATACAGGGAATTTCAGAGAAAATCGTGCCTAAAATACCAATGAATTTTGAGCATTTTTGCTGTCACTCCATTGAAACAGAAATAGAGCCTTTTATCTTTATTTACCGATCAAAACTATATATTTTTTTAGTAGACAACACAAGGTATTGATATAAGCCCATTTTGGTATATTTTATGCCACTATTTCGCCACCAAATGCAAACATATTAACAAAATTGTTCACTTTTTTTTTTATGCAATCTTTGTGTTTCTCACTGAAATTATTAACATTCCGCTTGTGCAGTCATAACACAAATAGTTGTAAAACTTCTCTGGTATCCCTTTGTTCAGAATTAGCAGACATGCATGGCTTTTTGGTAATCAGAAGGTTGCTGATTTACTTCTGAAATTCCTGGCAGTGAAGGGGTTAATTAGTTAGAGGGCAAGGGTTATAGTATTCTAGTGTAAGGATTACCCTTCCACCTGACACCTCCCGGATCCTTCCCAAACAGCCCCCCCACACTCACACTTCTCATCATCTTAGGTACTGGCAGGCAGTCTGCCAGTATGATTTTATTTATTTATTTTCTGCAGTGTAGGATCCCCCCCATACCCTTCCACCTCCCTGATCCCTCCCAAACAGCTCTCTTACCCTCCCCCCTCACAATGGTGTCTGCCATCTTAGGTACTGGCAGCTCTCTGCCAGTACCCAGTTTATCGTTTTATTTTTATTTATTTTTTAAATATATATAAAAAAAATATTCTGTAGTGAAGCAGCCCCCCCCAACTCCCTGCGATCACTATGTAGTGTCCACCCCACCCTAATTCTCCCTTTTTCTGTAGTGCAGCGTCCCATCCCTCCTTCTCAATTCCAAACTTTATTTTCTGTAGTGTAGGGCCCTGCCCATCTATCCCACTGCCTTCGTGCCACCCACACACCTCCCTCCTTCCATCACACAGATCCAACAGGCACCAACAGAGAATGTTACAGACAGTGAGCCTTTACCGTATGAAGGCAGATGCCTGCAGCCCAGGAAGACTCACTAGACAACCGAGACTGCTGGAGCTTCCTGAAGTTCGGACGTAGATCTATGTTATGCAGTACGATTGGCTATGTACCACATGACGTAAATCTATATTGAATTGGCCCAAGGGGTTAAAATTTCATACTCTAGCCAATCATTTTAAATTTAATTTTGAATGTCTCTTTAAAATACATAAGAACAGTATGTCACTTAGCAAGAATGTCTTATAACAGTGATTTCATCTCTTTAGAGTCATTGAAAAAGTTACACCTGAATGAAACCTGTCTGACTCATTTATTTGTATCATGCTTTTATGAAGACTCAATGGCCCCTATTTAACAAAGGTCTGTCAGACCTGATCCGACAGTGCGAATCTGGTCCGACAGACCTCGCTGAATGCGGAAAACAATACACTCTCCGTATTCAGCATTGCACCAGCAACTCTTGTGAGCTGCTGGTGCAACGCCGCCCCCTGCAGATTCACGGCCAATCGCCTGCCAGCAGGGGGTGTCAATCAGGTGTTTCCGTGGGGGGCCGTGGCGAATCATCTTTATCCTGGGCACCTGTTTTGTGGATCAAGGTTCCGGAGGAATTATTTTTTAGGAACACGTGCAGCGTGAAGAATGCTGACCCTGCGGCTGACGGATGTATCACTAGAGCGCATAGCCAAAAGATAAATACGGCTTCTTTAGAGCATTTCACCTGGGACCACATATGTGATGCAGATACCGTTATAACATATCACTATTTTGACAATCTTTTTAGCATAGGGCCATAAGTGACATAGATAACACTGTATTTATTGTTTTTTTTCTAATATATGACATAAAAATATAATACCTGTGTGTTATTTTATACAAGAAGCAGGTTCTTTATCCTCCCCTTTCAAATTAACTGCAAATTTGGTGAATATTTAATCAGTGAAGTGATGAAGGTGGAATTAGACCATATGGGGTAGATTTATCAAGCAGCGAATGCTGCAATCTACCCGCAAGACCGTTCCTCCTTAAAAAGGACAGTCTAGTCCAAAATAAACTTTCATGATTCAGATAGAGAATGTAATTTGAATCAATTTTCCAATGTACTTTTATCACCAATTTTGCTTTGTTCTCTTGGCATTCTTAGTTGAAAGCTAATCCTAGGAGGTTCATATGCAAATTTCTAAGCCCTTGAAGGCCGCCTCTTCTCTCAGGGCATTTTAACAGTTTTTCACCACTAGAGGGTGTTAGTTCATGTGTGTCATATAGATAACACTGTGCTCACGCACGTGGAGTTCCAGTGAGCCAGCTCTGATTGGCTTAACCCTTTAAGGACACAGCTTTCTGTTTGCTCAATTGTTTTATGACGGAAAAATTCCGTCATATGTCCTTAAGAGGTTAAATGCAAGTCTGTCAAAATAACTGAAATAAGGGGACAGTCTGCAGAGGCTTAGATACAAGTTAATCACAGAGGTAAATAGTGTATTTATATAACTGTGTTGGTTATGCAAAACTAGAGAATTGGTAATAAAGGGATTATCTATCTTTTCCAATAATAAAAATTCTGGTGTAGACTGTCCCTTTAATTTGTCCACTACCTCAATACGATCAGGATGATTGACATCCCCTGCTTGGCTGAGATTGTGCAGGGGCGGTATTGCAGACGCATTTCACAAGAAATGCTTGTGCAATGATAAATGTCGACAGCTACAGCGGATCATGTCCGTCCGACATTTGTTAAAATCGGCCCCTATGTCACTTACCCTGAAAAACTCCTTTAGCTGCGGGCTGTTATTGAGAGCTGGGATGCCCACGGTGAATTTCAGCAGCTGCTCTGCGGCCTGTCTGCGCTCCTCAATCACTGGAGGTTCAAATCGCCCTGAAAAAGGAAAAAAAAAAACAGAATTTATGTTTACCTGATAAATTTCTTTCTCCAACGGTGTGTCCGGTCCACGGCGTCATCCTTACTTGTGGGATATTCTCTTCCCCAACAGGAAATGGCAAAGAGCCCAGCAAAGCTGGTCACATGATCCCTCCTAGGCTCCGCCTACCCCAGTCATTCGACCGACGTTAAGGAGGAATAATAGCATAGGAGAAACCATATGGTACCGTGGTGACTGTAGTTAAAGAAAATAAATTATCAGACCTGATTAAAAAACCAGGGCGGGCCGTGGACCGGACACACCGTTGGAGAAAGAAATTTATCAGGTAAACATAAATTCTGTTTTCTCCAACATAGGTGTGTCCGGTCCACGGCGTCATCCTTACTTGTGGGAACCAATACCAAAGCTTTAGGACACGGATGAAGGGAGGGAGCAAATCATGTCACCTAAATGGAAGGCACCACGGCTCGCAAAACCCTTCTCCCAAAAATAGCCTCAGAAGAAGCAAAAGTATCAAACTTGTAAAATTTGGTAAAAGTGTGCAGTGAAGACCAAGTCGCTGCCCTACATATCTGATCAACAGAAGCCTCGTTCTTGAAGGCCCATGTGGAAGCCACAGCCCTAGTGGAATGAGCCGTGATTCTTTCGGGAGGCTGCCGTCCGGCAGTCTCGTAAGCCAATCTGATGATGCTTTTAATCCAAAAAGAGAGAGAGGTAGAAGTTGCTTTTTGACCTCTCCTTTTACCTGAATAAACAACAAACAGGGAAGATGTTTGTCTAAATCCTTTGTAGCATCTAAATAGAATTTTAGAGCGCGAACAACATCCAAATTGTTGCAACAAGCGTTCCTTCTTTGAAACTGGTTTCGGACACAGAGAAGGTACGATAATCTCCTGGTTAATGTTTTTGTTAGAAACAACTTTGGAAGAAAACCAGGTTTAGTACGTAAAACCACCTTATCTGCATGGAACACCAGATAAGGAGGAGAACACTGCAGAGCAGATCATTCTGAAACTCTTCTAGCAGAAGAAATTGCAACTAAAAACAAAACTTTCCAAGATAATAACTTAATATCAACGGAATGTAAGGGTTCAAAACGGAACCCCCTGAAGAACTGAAAGAACTAGATTGAGACTCCAAGGAGGAGTCAAAGGTTTGTAAACAGGCTTGATTCTAACCAGAGCCTGAACAAAGGCTTGAACATCTGGCACAGCTGCCAGTTTTTTGTGAAGTAACACCGACAAGGCAGAAATCTGTCCCTTCAGGGAACTTGCCGATAATCCTTTTTCCAATCCTTCTTGAAGGAAGGATAGAATCCTAGGAATCTTAACCTTGTCCCAAGGGAATCCTTTAGATTCACCACCAACAGATATATTTCTTCCAAATTTTGTGGTAAATCTTTCTAGTTACAGGCTTTCTGGCCTGAACAAGAGTATCGATAACAGAATCTGAGAAACCTCGCTTCGATAAAATCAAGCGTTCAATCTCCAAGCAGTCAGCTGGAGTGAAACCAGATTCGGATGTTCGAACGGACCCTGAACAAGAAGGTCTCGTCTCAAAGGTAGCTTCCAAGGTGGAGCCGATGACATATTCACCAGATCTGCATACCAAGTCCTGCGTGGCCACGCAGGAGCTATCAAGATCACCGACGCCCTCTCCTGATTGATCCTGGCTACCAGCCTGGGGATGAGAGGAAACGGCGGGAACACATAAGCTAGTTTGAAGGTCCAAGGTGCTACTAGCGCATCCACTAGAGCCGCCCTTGGGATCCCTGGATCTGGACCCGTAGCAAGGAACTTTGAAGTTCTGACGAGAGGCCATCAGATCCATGTCTGGAATGCCCCAAAGTTGAGTGACTTGGGCAAAGATTTCCGGATGAGTTCCCACTCCCCCGGATGCAATGTCTGACGACTCAGAAAATCCGCTTCCCAATTTTCCACTCCCGGGATGTGGATAGCAGACAGGTGGCAGGAGTGAGACTCCGCCCATAGAATAATCTTGGTCACTTCTTCCATCGCTAGGGAACTCCTTGTTCCCCCCTGATGGTTGACGTACGCAACAGTCGTCATGTTGTCTGATTGAAACCGTATGAACTTGGTCCTCGCTAGCTGAGGCCAAGCCTTGAGAGCATTGAATATCGCTCTCAGTTCCAGAATATTTATCGGTAGAAGAGATTCTTCCCGAGACCAAAGACCCTGAGCTTTCAGGGATCCCCAGACCGCGCCCCAGCCCATCAGACTGGCGTCGGTCGTGACAATGACCCACTCTGGTCTGTGGAATGTCATCCCTCGTGACAGGTTGTCCAGGGACAGCCACCAACGGAGTGGGTCCTCTGGTCCTCTGATTTACTTGTATCTTTGGAGACAAGTCTGTATAGTCCCCATTCCACTGACTTGAGCATGCACAGTTGTAATGGATCTTAGATGAATGCGCGCAAAAGGAAACTATGTCCATTGCCGCTACCATCAACCCGATCACTTCCATGCACTGAGCTACGGAAGGAAGAGGAACGGAATGAAGTATTCGACAAGAGTCCAGAAGCTTTGTCTTTCTGCCTCTGTTAGAAAAATCCTCATTTCTGAGGAGTCTATAATTGTTTCCCAAGAAGGGAACCCTTGTTGACGGGATAGAGAACTCTTTTCCACGGTTCACTTTCCAGCCGTGCGATCTGAGAAAGGCCAGGACGATGTCCGTGTGAGCCTTTGCTCGAGGGAGGGACGACGCTTGAATCAGAATGTCGTCCAGGTAAGGGTACTACTGCAATGCCCCTTGGTCTTAGCACAGCTAGAAGGGACCCTAGTACCTTTGTGAAAATCCTTGGAGCAGTGGCTAATCCGAAAGGAAGCGCCACGAACTGGTAATGTTTGTCCAGGAATGCAAACCTTAGGAACCGATGATGTTCCTTGTGGATAGGAATATGTAGATACGCATCCTTTAAATCCACCGTGGTCATGAATTGACCTTCCTGGATGGAAGGAAGGATAGTTCGAATGGTTTCCATCTTGAAAGATGGGACCTTGAGAAATTTGTTTAAGATCTTGAGATCTAGGATTGGTCTGAATGTTCCCTCTTTTTTGGGAACTATGAACAGATTGGAGTAGAACCCCATCCCTTGTTCTCTCAATGGAACAGGATGAATCACTCCCATTTTTTAACAGGTCTTCTACACAATGTAAGAACGCCTGTCTTTTTATGTGGTCTGAAGACAACTGAGACCTGTGGAACCTTCCCCTTGGGGGAAGTCCCTTGAATTCCAGAAGATAACCCTGGGAGACTATTTCTAGCGCCCAAGGATCCAGAACATCTCTTGCCCAAGCGTGAGCGAAGAGAGAGAGTCTGCCCCCCCACCAGATCCTGGTCCCCGGATCGGGGGCCGATATTTCCATGCTGTCTTGGGTAGCAGTGGCAGGTTTCTTTGCCTGCTTTCCCTTGTTCCAGCCTTGCATTGGTCTCCAAGCTGGCTTGGCCTGAGAAGTATTACCCTCCTTGCTTAGAGGACGTAGCACCTTGGGCTGGTCCCGTTTTTACGAAAGGGGCGAAAATTAGGTCTATTTTTTGCCTTGGAAAGGCCGATCCTGAGGAAGGGCATGGCCCTTACCCCCAGTGATATCAGAGATAATCTCTTTCAAGTCAGGACCAAACAGCGTTTTCCCCTTGAAAGGAATGTTTAGTAGCTTGTTCTTGGAAGACGCATCAGCCGACCAAGATTTCAACCAAAGCGCTCTGCGCGCCACAATAGCAAACCCAGAATTCTTAGCCGCTAACTTAGCCAATTGCAAAGAGGCGTCTAGAGTGAAAGCATTAGCCAATTTGAGAGCATTGACTCTGTCCATAATCTCCTCATAAGGAGGAGAGTCACTATCGAGCACCTTAATCAGCTCATCAAACCAGAAATATGCGGCTGTAGTGACAGGGACAATGCATGAAATGGGTTGTAGAAGGTAACCCTGCTGAACAAACATCTTTTTAAGCAAACCTTCTAATTTTTTTATCCATAGGATCTTTGAAAGCACAACTATCCTCTATGGGAATAGTGGTGCGTTTGTTTAAAGTAGAAACCGCTCCCTCGACCTTGGGGACTGACTGCCATAAGTCCTTTCTGGGGTCGACCATAGGAAACAATTTTTAAATATGGGGGGAGGGACGAAAGGAATACCGGGCCTTTCCCCATTCTTTATTAAACAATGTCCGCCACCCGCTTGGGTATAGGAAAAGCTTCTGGGAGCCCCGGCACCTCTAGGAACTTGTCCCATTTTACATAGTTTCTCATGGGATGACCAAATTTTCACAATCATCCAGAGTGGATAATACCTTCCTTAAGCAAAATGCGGAGATGTTCCAATTTAAATTTAAAAGTAATCACATCGGATTCAGCCTGCTGAGAAATGTTCCCTAAATCAGTAATTTCTCCCTCAGACAAAACCTCCCTGGCTCCCTCAGATTGGGTTAGGGGCCCTTCAGAGATATTAATATCAGCGTCGTCATGCTCTTCAGTAACTAAAACAGAGCATCCACGCTTACCGCTGACAAGGGTTCATTTTGGCTAAAATGTTTTTGACAGAATTATCCATTACAGCCGTTAATTGTTTGCATAGTAAGGAGTATTGGCGCGCTAGATGTACTAGGGGCCTCCTGAGTGGGCAAGACTCGTGTAGACGAAGGAGGGAATGATGCAGTACCATGCTTACTCCCCTCACTTGAGGAATCATCTTGGGGCATCATTGTCATTATCACATAAATCACATTTATTTAAATGAATAGGAATCTGGCTTCCCACATTCAGAACACAGTCTATCTGGTAGTTCAGACATGTTAAACAGGCATAAACTTGATAAGAAAGTACAAAAAACGTTTTGAAATAAAACCGTTACTGTCACTTTAAATTTTAAACTGAACACACTTTATTACTGCAATTGCGAAAAAACATGAAGGAATTGTTCAAAATTCACCAAACTTTCACACACAGTGTCTTAAAGCCTTGAAAATATTGCACACCAATTTTGGAAGCTTTAACCCTTAAAATAACGGAACCGGAGCCGTAGTTTAAGCTTTAACCCCTTTACAGTCCCTGGTATCTGCTTTGCTGAGACCCAACCAAACCCAAGGGGAATACGATACCAAATGATGCCTTCAGAAGTCTTTTATCAGTATCAGAGCTCCTCTCACATGCGACTGCATGCCATGCCCTCTCAAAAACAAGTGCGCAACACCGGCGCGAAAATGAGACTCTGCCTATGCTTTGGGAAAGCCCCTAAAGAATAAGGTGTCTAAAACAGTGCCCTGCCGATATAATTATATCAAAATACCCAGAATAAATGATTCCTCAAGGCTAAATAAGTGTTAATATCAATCGATTTAGCCCAAAAAATGTCTACAGTCTAAATAAGCCCTTGTGAAGCCCTTATTTACAATCGTAATAAACATGGCTTACCGGATCCCATAGGGAAAATGACAGCTTCCAGCATTACATCGTCTTGTTAGAATGTGTCATACCTCAAGCAGCAAAGGACTGCAAACTGTTCCCCCAACTGAAGTTAATGCTCTCAACAGTCCTGTGTGAACAGCCATGGATTTTAGTTACGGTTGCTAAAATCATTTTCCTCATACAAACAGAATTCTTCATCTCTTTTCTGTTTCTGAGTAAATAGTACGTACCAGCACTATTTGAAAATAACAAACTCTTGATTGAATAATGAAAAACTACAGTTAAACACTAAAAAACTCTAAGCCATCTCCGTGGAGATGTTGCCTGTACAACGGCAAAGAGAATGACTGGGGTAGGCGGAGCCTAGGAGGGATCATGTGACCAGCTTTGCTGGGCTCTTTGCCATTTCCTGTTGGGGAAGAGAATATCCCACAAGTAAGGATGACGCCGTGGACCGGACACACCTATGTTGGAGAAAACACATGTTCCAAGATAATCAATTATTTAACTGAATGATGGTAATTATTCAGCAGCACTCTCACATTCAAATGGAGTTAATACATTTAGAATACAGCATAAATGATGTATTAGAAATACAATTTAATTTCCTATAATAATAATCCTCATTGGGAGTTGATTAATAAATCCTAAATCGGGACGCTCTGGGTTTACATCACTACAGTAAACATATAGGGCTAGATTACTAGTGTCTAATACCTTTTCTAATTTTCAGGACATTTTGCGTAAGCAGCTGAGAAATTTGTAGAAAACAGAGCAAAGAGAATATCATACATCGACTATTGGATGATAAAACATCTTAAAGGGACATGAAACCCCAAATAATTTAGATAGAACATGCAATTATAAACATCTTTCTGATTAACTTCTATTATCAAATTTTATGCGTTCTCTTGGTATCTTTTGTTAAAAAGCAGGGATGTAAGATCGGGAGGCGTACACGTATCTGGAGCAGTATATAGCAGCAGGTTTGCAAGAAAGTTATCCATTTGCAACAGCACTATTTCCTGCCATGTAGTGCTCCTGACACTTACCTCTTCAACAAAGAATACCATGGGAACGACACAGGTTTTATAATAGAAATAAATTGGAAACTATTAAAATTGTATGTTCTGTCTGGAGAAAATTCAGGATGTAACAGATGACCAAAGTGACATATGGAATAATAGAGTCAATTTTTGTTGGAAATTGTGGGGACAATGAGAACGCCAAGGGGTAGATTTATTAAATGTTGGGCTTGTGCGGAAACAGCAGCATATGCTGCTTGTTAAATACCCCCCTCCCAAATGTTGACTGCAAACCAAAGAGACTGCAAACCAGATAAGAACACTTTCTATAGGCATTTGTCACTATGGATGAGAGGTGGATACATTACATTGACCCTGAGACAAAAAGCACAATCAAAGCAGTGGAAAAGCTATGATGCTCCGCCCCCTAGGAGACTCCAGCTACAAGCAAGTGCAAGTTTATGGCATCCATGTTTCGGAATGCAGAGAGACTTTTGACCATTGAATTCCTGCAGTGCAGAGAGACCATAACATGTGACTTACTATGCCAACTTGATTGGATGATTGTGCAAAGCAATTACAGAGAAGAGATGTGGAGAGTTGAGTCACAGAGACAATGCTCTCATGAACAAGTACCTTGTTGCCATGGTTACTATTGATAAATTGGATTCAAATTGCTGGATCACCAACCCTATATTTACCAGACCTTGCTCCAGTGACTATTACCTGTTCTCACATTTGAAGGATCGCTTGCAAGGAATGAGTTTTGCCAGGGGCCTGTTCATGATTGTCTGGACAAAAAAATATATATTCTCCTTTCTGACAGGACTAGGATTTCTTCATCTACTCTTGTAATCTTACAAAAAAGAACAATACTTTTCGGGATGTTAAAGGGACAGTCTACTCCAGAATTTTTATTGTTAAAAAGATAGATACTCCCTTTATTACCTATTACCCAGTTTTGCATAACCAACACAGTTATATACAGTAAATACACGTTTTACCTCTGTAATTACCTTGTATCTAAGCCTCTCCAGACTGCCCCCTTATTTCAGTTCTTTTGACAGACTTGCATTTAGCCAATCAGTGCTAACTCATAAATAACTCAATGGGAGAGAGCCCAGTGTTATCTATATGGCACACATAAACTAATGCCCCTAGCTGTGAAAAACTGTCAAGTGCATTCAGATAAGAGGCGGCCTTCAAGGGCTTAGAAATTAGCATATGAGCCTACCTAGGTTTAGTTTTCAACAAAGAATACCAAAGGAACAAAGCAAATGTGATGATAAAAGTAAATTGGAAAGTTGTTTAAAATGACATGTCCTATCTGAATCATGAAAGATTAATTTTGACTAGACTGTCCCTTTAATTGTAACTCTTCATCAGAGGGGGGGTGAGTCACACAACGTTGCCGTTTGTTACAATACAGCCATGAGAAAATGATCAATGCTGCCTTTCTTTTCTACAAGTGTTCTAAAAAGTTATTTACTAAGCAGTTTTAGATCAAGATCTGGGCTGCATATGGCCAGAAACAATATTCATTTTACAATAATGTTTTACTGTTTCTGCTGCATGATATAGAAAGGGTGCAGGAGGCTATTTGCAGCTTAATCTAAGGTAAGACTTGTAAGACTTTAAGATGACTAAGGTGTAGACTGCCCCTTTAAAATTGTCTATCCGTATAGTATATATTAGGACTCAAGCATGTTTATAAATATATTAAATAAAAATATTAAAACATAAAAGTATCAAAAGAAATCATCTGTATGCAAGCCATAGTGCAATAATATAATGCTGCATGTAACTACAGGTACAAGTCCCCATATCCGGAATTCCAAAATTAAGACTTGGGGGCCGATTTATTTTGCCCAGAATGCACCTGTTTCTGCGCGAGCCTTCAGGCTAGTGGAAAACAGGAGTTAAGAAGCAGCTGTCTTAAAACCGCTGCTCCTTAACTCGTCCGCCACCTCTGAGGCGGCGGACAGCAATCAGCCCGATCGCAAACGATTGGGATGATTGACAACCCCTGCTAGCGGCTGATTGGCCGTGAATGTGCAGGGGGCGGCATTGCACAAGCATTTCACTAGAAATGCTTGTGCAATGATAAATGCCAACAGTGTATGCCGTCAGCATTTATCGATGTACAGATCATGAACCGCCCGTACATTAGTAAATCGGCCCCTTATTCTGAAATCCAAACTTATTAATCAATTTATTTTTTTTAAATAAAATTACCAAAAAGTACTTTTACTATTTTCACAATCTTCTCTGCCTGTCTTTGGTTTGTTTTTTGTGTGATTTAAAATACAAATAGTCTATATTTATTTAAAACAATAACTATTACCTTTCTGAATACGGTACTGTACTATCGTTCTGAGGGTACTATGTTTACAAAAGTATAAAAAATATAAAACTACCTTTTGTTACATGTATAAACTAAATGACTTAAGAGATCGTTGTTTACACTTGGAGGCCTATTTATCATATGTCTGTCGGACCTGATCTGACAGTGCGGATCAGGTCTGACAGACATCACTGAATGCGGAGAGCAATACGCTCTCCGTATTCAGCATTGCACCAGCAGCTCACAAGAGCTGCTGGTGCAACGCCGCCCCCTGCAGACTCGCGGCCAATCGGCCTCCAGAAGGGGGTGTCAATCAACCCGATCGTACTCAATCGGGTTGAATTCCGCCGATTCCTGTCCGCCTCATCAGAGCAGGCGGACAGGGTTATGGAGCAGCGGTCCATTCGGAGCTTGATAGATCGGCCCCTTGGTCCCATCCCCTCTCCAAACTGTCCCATTTTACAAAAGCAAATCCAAACCGTTTCGGTCCCAAGCTGTTTGGATAAAGGCTTTTCTACTTGTATAGGTTTAAACCCTGCAAATATACAATTTGAGTTTGGATTCTATGAATTTCTTTTCATTAGAATCAGGTATTTACGTATCTTTATGTAATTAAGATCTTCTTATAAAACAAGGAATTTGTATATAAATAATAAATATGCAACAATATTAAGATGTACAATTAATTATTTTGTGATGATGCTGATCCAAACCATTTGTCTGTGCCCATCTAACAATGAAGAAATCTATTCACTGCAGCACTTACACAGCAGACTAAAGATGCTACAACTCCATATGAAGAGGACTATTTACTAGCTCTGTAAAATTCCATATATAATACTGCAGGGGGGACGACTTATAGCACACGTGCCCAACGTGGTACAGAAAATAATTTTGCTGGCACACCAACCCCCTTACTCTCCAAATGGAAAAACTACAAATGCCAGCATGCTGTGGCCTGGTAGCAGATCCATGACCTTGCTTACATGACAAAATATTAAAGGCATATTGCAAGATTAAAGGGACATTTAAAACTTTGAGATGGTAATATAAAATGATAAGTTGTGTGTGTGTATATATATATATATACATAAAAGTAAATATATATAAAACTCTGCAATATACTTTCATTATTTAATTAGTCCCCTTTTCCTGTAATTCCATACTGTAATTGTGAGCTTTTAAGTTCCTGTTAGAAATGTAAGTGCAGAACACTGTTATATACCACACAGCCATTGGCTGCACACTCTGGTGACCTATTTATAACTAATTGGCTACAGCAGAGAAGGTAACCTAAGTTACAACATGGCAGCTCCCATTGTTTTATAGACACTAAAACTTTACACTTATTTTGTCACTATTTAAACAGCTAATGAAACTTTAAAAAATGCATCTACATATTGTTCTCAGACTAATCTTTTCTTTGAATGCTTCATTCTATCTAGCATTTATTTAGCGTTTAATGTTCCTTTAGTAATTAAGCACTACACTGCAGCAAAAATAAAGGCTGATGCGTTAAAGGGGATGCAGACTGGCTTCAGGGTGTTTTGTTTTTATGATAGCTAATCTGGGCACAGGCTCTCACAAATGCTTTTTACAATGTTATACATTTTGCAAAAATTCCTCAAAAGTGTACAACATTATAACAAAACGGTTGCCATATAGTGCTCCCCACACGTGCATGATCCTGAGCCTACCTAGGTACGCTCTTCAACAGGATTCAGGGGCGGTTTTAGGTCTTTTTTAGACATACTATTTTTTTAGGTCAGGGTGCAAGCAACATTACTTTCTTTTGCATTTCAATTCAAAAAAATAATATTAGGAAGGGAGGGGGAGGAGGGAGATATGGCATATTTCTATCTAGAAATGTTCAAACACAGGGCTGTAAAAAGTGCAGAACAGTCTCTCAGACCGCAAACAGTTTTTGTGATTTGTATAGAAGAGCGCGACTGCTTTTCTATACAAAACATTCATACTGTTCCCGGTCTGAGAGACTGTTCTGCACTTTTTACAGCCCTGTGTATGAAAATGACAGGCCGGGCTCTGGGGATGGAAGAACTGGATACTGGGGGCATGAGGCTGCTTCCTCTTGGCTGCAGTGTGGTCAGTGTGCTTTGTAGGTCCCATACAGCTGCCCTTAGTGTATTCCCCTGGGGCAGCCTTCATACCCTCGCAATACACCGCAATACACACTGCATGCGGCAACATTATTTTCCCAGCCGGATATTTCATTCTCTGTTGCTGTGATCCGGCTCTACAGTGTGGGAGTAGCGCTACAAAATTCTCAGTAATAGAGAATGAAATCTCCAGCTAGAAAAATAATGTGGCCGCATGCAGCGTGTTGTTACATTCACATTTTAAGTTACACTTAACTCTGATCAGTCTGAAGATCTGATCCTTTGAGCTGCATTTCAGACAAGGCAAAGCGGCTTATACTCTTTCCGTCGCGTCCCCTTTCTTACAGAAGCATCAGGCAGTTCTACTGAATGCCCAATGGCCAGTCCGGGTCTGGTAGGTATCTCTAACAGTCAGGCAGGGGCTCCCTCTATCACACCCCGCGCTCCAGTCCTCTCACTGATCATAAAAGCCAGTCATATGACCGCTCGGCGGTAAGCCACCAGGGCAAAATGTTTTTTTTTTTTTTTTTAAAAGCATGGCCAGATATTCACTGCAGTGGACAAGTGCCGCCCCCCCCAAAATCTGCAGCTCTAGGCACCGGCCTTGTTGGCCTATTCATTAATATGCCCCCGACAAGATTCCAAGATGTGATAGAAATACTTTGGAATTATTTTTTTTCTATTGCATGCTCTATCTGAATTGTAAAAGAAAATGTATGAGTTTCATGTCTTTTTAAACAGCTCATGTGTATCATTTTACCAAAGACAGGTTCTTTTATTATCATTATTTTTCTGCAATTGTTTTTTTCTGAAAATTCATCTTTCAACATACCGAAAACCTGTGCACGAGGGAAAGCTGGGAACTCCTGAGTGCGTTGAAAAAGGTTTCTGTGAGTGTAAGACAGTTCCCCATGAAGTTTCTTAAAGTCACTGTATCGTTTCCACACAACCACCTAAAATAGGAGGGAAACAAAATAAAAAAACATTACAGGAATAAAGGAGTGTTGGTTCATTTAAAGCATAGAAAGATAACAGAACAAAAATCTACAGACAGATATATATTAAAAAAATAAGATTAGGGTTTAAAAAAGGATTTTTAAATCAAATTCATAAAAGAATTTATAAAACATTTGGTAAATACCTCTTTAACATCTTGTGGATTTTTCTTAGATATAAACTAAAGGGGGAAAAAAAAATATTATTAGACATTTAGTTTTATAGATACAGGCCATACTGGGAGAACATTTACTTGTCTCACATACAACTAAAATTACAATAATTCAGGGCTTGACAAATCCAGACGCCAAGGACCCACTGGTGCCATAGGGGTTGATTTATCAACCTCTTTTGCCTTCCTAGGACTGCAGGTTCTTACAAGAACCTGCCCGTCGTATTTAGCAAGCAGCGGCCATCGGACGACTGCTTCTTCTCCACCTCTTAGGTGGCTAATTTCAATCTCCCTGGTCTAGTCAGACCGGAGAGAATGACAGCTCCTGCCCGTGCGTTATTGGCTGTGTGCGGGCGGGTGGCAGGATTACACACGGCGGTAAGGTATTGAGAAAGTTATATTCATACGAAACACACTTGACTCTTGTGCCATAATTTAATGAGGAAATAATACAAAAAAAAAACTGTTGATTTTTCTGCACATCCTTTTTTGTTGTTTATATATATCCTGGACTGAGTGTAAGGGCATGGGTTTATGGCATTAAAATTAGGTCCTGGTTAAATGGAGAGAGAGAGAGAGAGAGAGAGAGAGAGAAAGAAAGAAAGAAAGAAAGAAAGAAAGAGAAAGAGAGAGAGAGAGAGAGAGAGAGAGAAAGAGAGAGAAAGAGAAAGAAAGAGAGAGAGAAAGAAAGAAAGAGAAAAAGAAAGAGAGAGAGAGAGAGAGAGAGAGAGAGAGAGAGAGAGAGAGAGAGAGAGAGAGAGAGAGAGAGAGAGAGAGAGAGAGAGAGAGAGAGAAAGAAAGAGAAAAAGAAAGAGAGATAGAAAGAGAGAGAGAGAGAAAGAGAGAGAGAGAGAAAGAAAGAGAGAAAGAGAGAGAGAGAGAAAGAAAGAGAGAAAGAAGAAAGAGAAAGAGAGAGAGAGAGAGAGAGAGAGAGAGAGAGAGAGAGAGAAAGAGAAAAAGAAAGAGAGAGAGAGAGAGAGAGAAAAAGAAAGAGAGAGAGAGTAAGAAAGAGAAAAAGAAAGAGAGAGAAAAAGAAACCACACTAGTGCTACTCCTCAACTTTGCATCTTTTGCATAGTTCATTTGCTGTTTTTATGATACTATTATTTAGATTTATTTGAACCACTTACTTAATAAAGTGGACATTTTTGTTCTGAGCTCTTGCCCGGACTCTTTTTTCTTATATATATATATATAGAAAAGATGTGTATAGGGATGGCGCTAGATACAACCCAGATGTAAAAATAAGTGATATTTGGAAATGCAGCCCTAGAAATCCTATCAAATGGTGAGAAGAATCCCTATAAACTAATCACCAGATAGAAAAAAATATGATATACAAATGTTTAGGTAAAGGGAAAAACAATACATAAAAATAAACAAACAAACAAAAAAAGGAGTGTTTCTAGTGGCGCAACACTTAATTAGATGATGTTAAATTTATATATATATATATATATATATATATATATATATATATATATATATATATATATATATATATATATATATGATACTGTTTAGAAATACAGGTGGTCCTAGGTTTACAACGGTTTAATTTGCACCGTTTCAGAATAACAACCTTTTTTTCCAGTCATGTGACTGCTATTGAAAAGCATTGAGAAGCAGTACATTGATTAAAATAGCCAGTAGGTGGAGCTGTCCACTTGTGTTGCAGCAAAGCCAAGCAAGCTGAAATTAATCCGTTTAACCAGACCTGAGCTATCGAGCAGATTTCAAAGGAACAAGATCTTCCTATCTATAAATCAGTCCAGATTGGAATGCATAGAAAGAACTGTTTGCAGAAAAATGCAAGTAAAGTCTGTGTTGTGTGATTATTGTATTAGGTTTATAATGCTGTTTAACAATTTTTTTTTGTTCATTTAACTTATTTTAATTATATATTGTTTTATTAGGTTTATAATGCTGTTTAGCATTTAAAGTCTTCATTTCAAAGCTTTAAAAATAATGTATTAGGTGTTACTTATGACAATTTTGAGAGGGGCCTGGAACCTAACTCCTCACTTCCCATTGACTTACATTATAATTTGGGTTTCAATTTACAACGGTTTTGATTTACAACCATTCCTTCTAGAACCTAACCCCAGCGTAAACTGAGGGTTACCTGTAGTTACACCTCTAATTCTAACGGATAAATATTGTGATTAGAATGACTATATGAAAAGTCAATCTAATATAATGGCCAGCTAATAACGTTACAAAACTGTATTATTCCTTAAGCAAGCCTATTAACATAGGACAAAAAATATATTCTTAAATGTCACATTCAACTATATTAATAAATGTGGTACAAAAAACGTATCAATAATCAGATAGAAATCCCAAAAAAAAGTGCTTTGTTGTATATTAGGCACTAATGGATGATGACATCGTAGTCAAAATGGCAGAATTTAAAAAGTCACTTCAATTGAAAAATCTTCTTAGCAGACAAATATAAACTGTAGAACCAATCAGATATCCACTTGATATTACAGGTCCCTTTGGGAGTCTACTTACACTCCTTCACCTCAATCCTATGAGGTGAGTGCAGCGCAGTGCAAGGGGAATCCCTTGGGATCACAGATGAAAGTGGTCTCTCGATATCTTTATAACCCACTGCTGCTCTTCAAAAAACGTCTCCAGGAGAGTAAGGCCTTTGCATTGTAACTGCAGATTACCTTCTTGATAAGTGGAGGGCAGTTCTGTCAGTTCAGCCCCCAAACTGACAAGTCACACGCTGTATCCAAAAACCACGTCCGGACTGCTGAACAATAATCAATATTACCTATTTTGACTGTGCCGCCCTTCTGCTTTCCTCAACTGGCCATTGTATTAGATTGACTTTTCATATAGTCATTCCCTTTTTCTAATCACAATATTTATCCGTTAGAATTAGAGGTGTAACTATTTCTAAACAGAATGGGCCGGCTCCTAAGCTTATATTCCTGCTTTTTAAATAAAGATACCAAAGAATGAAGACAATTGATAATCGGAGTAAATTGGAAAGTTGCTTGAAATTGCTGCTCTATCTGGATCATGAAAGAAAAAAAATGGGTTTCATAGCCCTTTAATCTTTTAACTGGAGATTTATTTATTTATTTTTAAATATATAAATATTTTCTGCAGTGTAGATTCCCCCCTAACCCCGCAACCTGCACAACCCCCCCCCCCCAAAGAGCTCTCAAACTCCCCCCTCTTCCTATTTGTGGCCATTTTAGGTAATGGCAGCTGCCTGCCAGTACCCAGTTTCTTAACAAATTTGCTCATTTTTTAAATTATTTTTATTTTACCCCATTTTTCTGTAGTGTAGCTGCCCCCCCCTCAATATCCTACCCCCCTCTTAGATCCCATTCCAAACAATTATTTCCCCCCTCCCTCTCCCTGTCCCTCTCCCTTTATGACAGATCGGTTGGTCGCGAGTGCGCACTCCCGCCCCCTTCCCGGAACAGCGGCCGGAACTAGTCCAGCGATGGGCCACCCACCCGCCTCCCTGTAGCTGCTCCCACCCACCAACGATCGGCACCATCGCTGGCCGATGCAGAAAGGGCCACAGAGTGGTCCTCTCTGCATTGTTGTGCAAAAAAAGATATTACAGTGATGCCTCAATATCGAGGCATCACGGCAATACCTTGAAAGCGGCTGGAAGCGATCAGGATCTCTTCCACCGCTTGAAAACCCTGAGGACGTACAGGGTACGTCCTTGGTCGTTAAGTGACACTTTTTCTAGGACGTACCCTGTACGTCCTTGGTCGTTAAGGGGTTAAAGGGATATGAAACCCAATTTTTTTTTCATGATTCAGATAGGGCAGTAATTTTAAGCAACTTTCTAATTTACTCCTATTATCAATTTTCTTTGTTCTCTTGGTATATTTATTTAAAAAGCAGGAATGTAAAGCTTAGGAGCCGGCCCATTTTTGGTTCAGCACCTGGGTAGCTCTTGCTGATTGGTCGGTAAATGTAGCCACCAATTTGGGCTTTGCACTGCGGTCATAAGTAAGTCCATGCTGGATATAAATAAAACCTTATTGGTTAAAGCAGCAAAAAGGTCAAAAATGAAATGTGCATAGATCTATCTCAATGTGAAATATAAGCATGTGTGCAATATACTTTCATCAGCAAAAATGCTTCTAGTAAAAGTTATTACTTTTTTTCTGCAGCATACGCACATATGCTTTTAGGGCCTGTGCACAAGTATTCAATCACCATACCTGCTTAAAGTGCTGGGGTGGTGTGTTTTGTTTCTGAAGGCATAATGTGTGCCATACAGGCCACTGCTCACTCTCTGAGAAGATGTGGTGTTTGAATACTGGTGCACGGCCTTCACGGAATATGTGTGTATGCTGCAGAAAAACTGTAACAACGTTTAATACAAGCAATTTTGCTAATGAAAGTATATTGCAAAAATGCTTCTATTACAAATTGAAATACACCCACGTATATTTTCTTTTTGATCTTTCTATCCATTTATCAACTGAGTTTAAAATTAAGTTACTAGATTGTTTTGTTCTCTTGGTATCCTATGTTGAACAGTAAACCTAGGTAAGCTAATATAAGCTCAGATGTGTGCATGAATCTTTTTTAACTGCATATCTGAATGATTAAAGTTTAATTTTCACTTATCTATTCCTTTAATGTGTACAGTGCCCTCCACTAATATTGGCACCCTTGGTAAATATGAGGAAAGAAGGCTGTCTTTATTGTTTAACCTTTGGATCTTTTGTTCAAAAAATACACAACAATACTCTTCTCTCATGGATATCAAACATTTGCAAACACAACACAGGTTTATAAAAAAAACATTAAATATATATGTGGCACAATTATTGGCACCCTTTTAGTCAATACTTTGTGCTACCTCCCTTTGCCATGAAAACAGCTCTGAGTCTTCTCCTACATTGCCTGATGAGGTTAGAGAATACATGGCAAGGGATGAGACCATTCCCCCATACAGAATCTCTCCAGAGCCTTCAAATTTCAAGGTAGACGCTGGTGGACTCTCCCAACAAGTTTTCTATGGGGTTCAAGTCAGGGAACTGGGATGGCCATGGCAGGACCTTGATTTTGTGGTCAGTAAACCATTTTTGTGTTGATTTTGATGTAAGTTTTGGATCATTATCTGCTGGAAGATCCAACCACTGCCCATTTTAAACTTTCTGGCAGAGGCAGTAAGGTGTTCATTTAATATCTGTTGATATTTGATAGAGTTCATGATGCCATGTATCCTAAATGTCCAGGTCCTCTTGCAGAAAAACAGCCCCAAATCATTAAAGAGCCACCACCATATTTACCAGTGGGCATGAGGTACTTTTCCATATGGCTACCTCTCTGTGTGCGCCAAACCCACCTCTGGTGTTTATTGGCAAAGAACTCTCTTTGATTTTATCAGACCAAAGAACCCCATCCCATTTGACGTTCCAGTAGTGTCGGGCAAACTGAAGATGCTTGAGTTTGTTTTTGGATGACAGTAGAGGCTTTTTTCTTGAAACCCTTCCAAACAACTTGTGGTGATGTAGGTGACGTCGGATTTTAGTTTTGGAGACTTTCTGAGCCCAAGACGCAACTAACTTCTATAATTCTCCAGTTTTGATCCTTGTATCCTTGGCCACTCAAACCATCTTCTTCACAGTGTGTTGAGACAATATAGACACACGTCCTTTTTCCAGGCTGATTCATAACATTTCCAGTTGACTGGAACTTCTTAATTATTGCCCTAATGGTGGAAATGGGCATTTTGAAAGCTTTTGGTATTTTCTTACAACCACTTACCATTTTGTGAAGCTGAACAACCTTTTGCCGCACATCACAGCTATATTCCTTGGCCTTACCCATTGTGATGAATGACTACGGGAATTTGGCCTATGTGTTAGCGCATATTTATACCCCTGTGAAACAGGAAGTCATGAATGACCAATTTCCTGTTCCTATTCAACCAAGTGTACTAAAATGTTTTTAATATCAATGGGAATATATTTAACAAAGACCAGAGTATTTTTGAGTATTTTTTTTAAACAACAGATCAAAGAGTTAAGCAATAAGGACAAATTTGCACAGCCTTCTTTGCTCATTTTTACCAAGGGTGACAATATTAGTGGAGGGCACTGTATGTAGATATTTTGTAATCTATTCCTTAAATGCTGATATATACTATGTTATATAAATGTCCCTTTAATCATTTTGCCAAGCAATAATACAGATAGGAAAGTCTAAAATGGCCCCACCCTTAAAATATCATAAAGAGAAAGTTATGTGTTTGCAAGCCGCGGTCAAATGGTTTATTTGGCAAATGCTCTGCTGACTCTTCATACCAAAGCAGCCTTTGTTTGCATATGAAATGAATACTATAGACAAGTACTACATTGTGAGGTCCCTCGTGCTAATGATGTGGGTTTCAGTATTTTTGCTTTGCAAATTCCTTGGTATGTATCTGGAATGCATGTGACACAACTGAATTATACAGTATCTGGAATGCATGTGACACAACTGAATTATACAGTATCTGGAATGCATGTGACACAACTGAATTATACAGTATCTGGAATGCATGTGACACGACTGAATTATACAGTATCTGGAATGCACGTGACACAACTGAATTATACAGTATCTGGAATGCACGTGACACAACTGAATTATACAGTATCTGGAATGCACGTGACACAACTGAATTATACAGTATCTGGAATGCATGTGACACAACTGAATTATACAGTATCTGGAATGCATGTGACACAACTGAATTATACAGTATCTGGAATGCACGTGACACAACTGAATTATACAGTATCTGGAATGCACGTGACACAACTGAATTATACAGTATCTGGAATGCACGTGACACACCTGAATTATACAGTATCTGGAATGCACGTGACACAACTGAATTATACAGTATCTGGAATGCACGTGACACAACTGAATTATACAGTATCTGGAATGCACGTGACACAACTGAATTATACAGTATCTGGAATGCATGTGACACTACTGAATTATACAGTATCTGGAATGCATGTGACACAACTGAATTATACAGTATCTGGAATGCATGTGACACAACTGAATTATACAGTATCTGGAATGCATGTGACAACTGAATTATACAGTATCTGGAATGCATGTGACACAACTGAATTATACAGTATCTGGAATGCATGTGACACAACTAAATTATACAGTATCTGGAATGCATGTGACACAACTGAATTATACAGTATCTGGAATGCATGTGACACAACTGAATTATACAGTATATGGAATGCATGTGACACAACTGAATTATACAGTATCTGGAATGCATGTGACACAACTGAATTATACAGTATCTGGAATGCATGTGACACAACTGAATTATACAGTATCTGGAATGCATGTGACACAACTGAATTATACAGTATCTGGAATGCATGTGACACAACTGAATTATACAGTATCTGGAATGCATGTGACACAACTGAATTATACAGTATCTGGAATGCATGTGACACAACTGAATTATACAGTATCTGGAATGCATGTGACACTACTGAATTATACAGTATCTGGAATGCATGTGACACAACTGAATTATACAGTATCTGGAATGCATGTGACACAACTGAATTATACAGTATCTGGAATGCATGTGACACAACTGAATTATACAGTATCTGGAATGCATGTGACACTACTGAATTATACAGTATCTGGAATGCATGTGACACTACTGAATTATACAGTATCTGGAATGCATGTGACACTACTGAATTATACAGTATCTGGAATGCATGTGACACAACTGAATTATACAGTATCTGGAATGCATGTGACACAACTGAATTATACAGTATCTGGAATGCATGTGACAACTGAATTATACAGTATCTGGAATGCATGTGACACTACTGAATTATACAGTATCTGGAATGCATGTGACACTACTGAATTATACAGTATCTGGAATGCATGTGACACAACTGAATTATACAGTATCTGGAATGCATGTGACACAACTGAATTATACAGTATCTGGAATGCATGTGACAACTGAATTATACAGTATCTGGAATGCATGTGACACAACTGAATTATACAGTATATAGCAATAACAGCTTATTTAAAAGGAACACTGAAGTCACAATTAAACTTTCACGATTTAGATAGAAAATGCAGGTTTAAGAGACTTCTACTGAAAAAGAAGGCTAAATAATAACTAAATATCTTAATGTTATATTTGAGTTATTAAAGATTTGATAGAGTAATACATTTTGTGTTGAATGTCCCTGTAAAGAAGGAAGGAAAAGTCTGCTTCTTAAAGGGATACTAAATCCAATTTTTTTCTTTCATGATTCAGATAGAGCAGCAATTTTAAGCAACACTATACATTGTTACAAAAACACTCCCAGATAGGCCTATATAAATGGTTTATCTACAAAACATTTACGCAAAGAAAATCTAATGTACAATGTCCCTTTAATATATTGCGCCAAAAGCAAGTTTTAAATACATTGGGCTCAAGTGCAGCTGTGGAAGCCTTGCATAATACTGTAACATTTCTGTATTTAAAGGGACATTATACGCTCATGTTTTCTTTGCATACATGTTTTGTAGATTATCCATTTATATAGCCCATATTTTATTTTATTTTTATTTATTTTTTTAAATGTATAGTTTTGCTTATTTTTAAAGAACATTGCTCTGATTTTCAGTCTCCTAACCAAGCCCCAAAGTTTTATGTGAATACCGTCAGCTACCTTCTCCAGCTTGCTCCTGTTTGTTTAAAGGGTTTTTTCATATGCAAAAGAAGGGGAGGGGGAGGGTCTTATTTCCCATTTGCAGTGGGCTTTCCAACTACCTTTTCAACAGAGCTAAACTGAGAGCTTCTAAATAATTTTTAAACAGTTTTATATTGGATTTTTAGATCAGTATCTGTGCATCTTATTCTTTATAGTAGTTTCTATTACATGCAGTTATATGAAAATGAGTGTATACTGTCCCTTTAATTCCCCCCTTTACCTTTATTATGGCATTTGAAATAACTGTTTTTGACTGTGGTATCCCCACCTATACTGAAAATTTCAATACATATTTATTGGCTATAAAAAAAGCTATGTAAACATAGCCAGCAGAAGAATTTACACTCTGGGGAGTAGGAGAAAAAAAGTCATAAAACATTAAAGTGATTGTAAATTTTTCCGGTTTTGAAAATATAGTTCTTTAGACAAACATTATATTAATCATACCGCCACTATAATTTTTTGAAAAAGTTGGTAATATGTTTTTAATTTTATATTGCAAATATCAACTATTTACTATACCTGCTCCTCCCACAGTCTACTTCCTTATTTTCATCCACATTACGTATACAGCGGTCCCACCCGCTGTTTACGTATCAGCAATACGCGCTCCTGTTCCAGTTTGCCATTGCGCATGCGATAAATATAACGATATTATATAGTTGTGTAAATCATAATACTAATAACTTTGCATATAAATATGAACAGTATTGGTCAGAAAAATAATGCGATGTAATTACAGAATACGGAGCCCTTTGACAGATCAACTTACCAAGCTGTAAAATAATTCAGAAATGACAGGACTCCGTAAAGAAATTTATTGCGCATGCGTGAAATGTGCACGAGCTTACGCTACTCATCTGGGAACAAGAGTAGAACGCAAGCGCAAGAAGGATTCGTGACGTCAACATAAGGGGTTGGGTCCCCCTGTGGTTAGAGCCATTATTGGTTCTGAAGACATCAATGCAAATGAGAACGACTGAGCGCAAGTGCCGGGTGGAGGATGGAAATAACGGGAAAGAACACAAATTATTAAAAAACAAGGTATATACAAAATTCATAATAAATTGATGAATGAAACTCCAGTTTTTTATAAACAAACGTTAAGGATAAAGTTAGTCATGAAGCGGACTTTACATTCACTTTAATTTCTATTGTTCTAACTACTGAACTTTGGTATACAGAGATAAGGAAGCAATTGTGTGTCTGGAAAGTGATGCGATAAGGAGGTCTGCTTTCCCTGAAAGCTCAGACTATTTTAATGGGAGGTAGGCTTCAAAGAGTGTCTCAGAAGGTGAGGTGCTTTAATACTGGTGCACAGAACACTCACAGCATATGTAAGTATGCTGCTGAAATACAGTAATAACTTTTATTAGAAACATGTTTGCTAATGGAAGTACATTGCAAAAATACATCTATATAAAATTGAAAAACACCCATGCACATTTTATGTTTGACCTTTCTATGTATATTTTTTTTTATCTTTAATATAAAAATGAAACAGCTAAATAAAGAGTTCATGCCAGAGTTTAAAGCTTTGCTGCTCCTACCCAAATGGTGAGCCAATGAGGAGCGAGACACATAGGCACCAACTGGAGTGAGTGTAACTATGTATTTGCAGTGTTTAAACACATAGTTGCAGAAAACATTTGTACAATGATAAAATGCTCTAGATTTATAGGAAACCATATACAAATATAACATAAACTTATTTATATATGAATATACTTTGTTTAATCTATAAAGATATAAATGCTTATCTAACATAGATCTCATATATTTATTTATTCTAAATGCTACTGACATATTTTCTTCAACTATGTCACATATTTATTATATGTGCTGACCACTTACCACAGCTGTCACCATATACTCAGTGAAACCCTTTGGGTTGGTCCGACTATCAGTCACGTGATATCTCCGTTCATACTGATCCCGGGTACCCCGGGACATTTTTTCACTACGGTGTTTTGTTTTTGCTACTTCCCCTTTAAGAGACTACTTCAGCTTTTGCCTAACTCAAGCCTGCGCAAAATAGAACGTGACGCCATCCACTGCCATTAAATAAATGGCACGAACGTAAAGCGGAAGAACACTTGCCAACCATGGTAAATCATCAGTGAGGGACGCAGTCACACAAGGCAATAGCTGGTACTTATCCGCCTATTGGGCGGCACACAAGTCACCTGACTTCAGCGATCACATGATGCTGATAGTTGCAGCAGTAATCAGCAGGTCCAGTCGCTCCAGTCACAAGAGTGTGCTCTGACTTCTGTTTGAGATGTGCTGCATTTTGCAATATAGAGGTTAATCAAGTATATTTACTAGAATCTGCTCATTTTAAATGAGTCATACCTAGGGTTACCAGCTGTCATCCACAAATATACAGGGGAATCTGTAGGTGTGGCAGACAATTGCACCTCGAAAATCTATACATTAGCCACTACTCTTAGTGTCTCATATTTGTAATGCATGGGAGATACAGGAAGTATTTTACAGTTTGCCAACACTCAATAAAAGCTGGATTTTTAAAGGGATATGAAACCCAAACATTGCCTTTCATGATTCAGATAGAGCATGCCATTTTAAACAACTTTCTAATTTACTTCTATTATCAAATTTTCTTTATTTTCTTGACATCTTTTGTTGAAAAGCAGGGAAGTAAGCTCAGGGGCGTGCACATGTGTGGAGCACTATATGGCAGCAGTTCAGCAAGAATGTTATCCATTTGCAATAGATGGCAGCACTATTTCCTCCAATGTAGTGCACCAGATGCTACCTAGGTATGTCTTCAACAAAGAATATCATGAGAACAAAGCAAATGTGATAATACAAGTAAATTGGAAACTTTTGTTAAAATGGTTTGTTCTGTCAGAGTCACACAATAACATTTTTAGGTTTCATATCCCTTTAAATGTCCAGTATTTTTGTGAAGATTTGGCTGGACAACCTGCTAAAATACTGGACTTTCTAGTTGAACACTGGACACTTGGTAACTGATACCTTCACGACCGAGATTCTTTATATCTGCAGGAAGGGCTGTACCGGATGTGTCCAATTTTTCACCCAGTATATAACATTCTAGTATTGTTTTACAGGAAAATGGTGAACATAGTTTATATACAAGACTGATTCCTGTTAGATGACAGTGATAGGAAAATACTATATTCACATTTTTATATTAAAATTCCGATTATCCTAATACTTTGAAGGTATAATCTAGATTTTATTAAAGACACAGAGACAAGTATTTTTGCATTCTCTTTCTTTACTACTCAATGCAGCCTTTAAAAGTAACAGATTGACATAAACATAACATATTAAAACAGCATAGAAAACAGATAACCAAAATAAGTGACCAATCAGAGAAGGAATAGTGTCCATAAACTGTCCAATAAACTGTCTTATTAAG
This sequence comes from Bombina bombina, assembly GCF_027579735.1. Lineage (NCBI taxonomy): Eukaryota > Metazoa > Chordata > Amphibia > Anura > Bombinatoridae > Bombina > Bombina bombina. The sequence continues at coordinate 58,486,211 of NC_069505.1, read as the reverse complement.
AAATAAGTGACCAATCAGAGAAGGAATAGTGTCCATAAACTGTCCAATAAGCAGCCAAACCTCCTCTTTCTTGACTGATGCTCACAAATGGAAACATTTTTAGAACTAACAAAAGTCCAAAAAGTCCCAAACAAAACATAAGTATAACTGTTGAAAGTTTGATTGAAGAGAAACTTGGGAGATAAGAACTTGATAGCAGAAGATGACTTTGCTCTAGGAGTACTTGCAAGATGAAAATCCTCTTGAATAGAAGGTAAAAATCCTGACATAAGGAAAGGGTTCCTTTCAGATGGAAACTATCAAAACAAGAAAAATAAGTAATAATAATATAAAATTCTTAACGGGAGGGTATCATACATAATTGAGGTGGGAAAATACTCGTCTCTGTGTCTTTAATAAAATCTAGATTATACCTTCAAAGTATTAGGATAATCAGAATTTTATTACAAGACCAGCGACTCCTATTTTTGCAAGTTTAAAGCACATTAATAATAAAATAAAATCATTTAAGAAAATAAGTTAAGCGAGGCATGTTGAATGGGTCTGAAATAAAATTGCTTAAAAGTAGAGTCTGAAGACCAATCTGCCGCATCCAAAATCTGCTGAAGCGGAGCAGATTTCAAAAAGGCTTTAGAAGCAGCAGAACCTCTAACTGAAAGAGCTGAGAAAGAAATATCAATCCCAGCTTCTTTCATAACCCATTTAACCCATCTCGCTATAGGAGTAGAGGATACAGCAGCATGAGGGGGAACAAAAGATATTAAAAGTTGATTATTAGAAGGCTTTCTAAAAGGTAAAGTTTTGGATTCATAAGATTTCAAACATTCCACTACACAAAGGGAAGGTTCAGAAGGAAGGTAAGGGTAAAAGATAGATGTGGAAAGGGTTTTAGTTCTTTGTGAAATGAAAAAGGTAACACCCTCTGGAGAGAAATGTTTAGCATTCCAATCTAGGGCTTTAACATCAGAAACTCTTCTGAAAGAGATTAGACAAAGAAGAGTGGCGAGTTTAGCTGTGATTTGTTTAAAGGATAGTGAAGCATTATGTGGCCAAGATTTAAAAAGGGAAAAAATTAAATCCACATCCCAGAAAAATTCATGCTTAGGGACTGGAGGTCGTTTTAGTCTCATGGCTTTGAGAATCCTACAAACTAAAGGATGTTTACCGACAGAAACACTATTAATCAAATTATGCCTAGCAGAAATAGCTGAGCGATGGACATTGATAGTTCTATAAGCTAAACCTAAATCAAAAAGGTGAGATAAATAATTAATAATGTCAGTTAAATCCGAAGAAAAGGGATCCAGATTCCTTTGCAAGCACCAGCTAGACCATTTAGACCAAGCGGCAAAGTAGCATCTACGAGTACCTGGGGCCCAAGATTCCTGAATGAGGGATCTTGCTCCAGCCGAAAGGCCTCGGAGAGCCCAGGGTCCCCTGATATCGTCCATGCTATTAGGAGAAGAGAACCTTGAAGGACTAGATCGTGATAATTGCCCTCCGGATCTGTGAGAAGATGAGGAAGACAAGGCAGAAGAATCGGGAGATCGATGGACATTTCCAAAAGGGATGGATACCATGACTGTGTCGGCCCAAAGGGGGTCACAATCATTAGGCGAAGGAGATCCCTGCGGACAATTGAAATTGTCCTCGGAATCATCGAGAAGGGAGGGAACGCGTAAACCCCCTGATGCGGCCATGGATGGAGAAAAGCATCTATGGCCGCTGCTTCTGGGTCCGGGCGCCAGCTGAAATAAGGAATAATCTGAAAATTGGCCCTGGATGCAAATAGATCCAAACAAAATGGACCCCTGAGAGATTGGAGATAGAGAAAAAGACTCCTGTCCAATTTCCAATTGCTGAAATCCGTCAAATGACGAGATCCCCAGTCCGCGACCAAATTCGATTGTCCTGGAATATATTCTGCTCTGACTGAAATGTTCCTGTCCAAACAAAGATGAATAAAATCTTTGGTGATGTTGGACAGGTCCCTGGACTTGGTGCCTCCCAAACGATTGAGATACTGCACCGCAGATATATTGTCCATACGCAGTAGAATAGAGACTGGAGAATAAGACTTTGCAAAACTCTTGACTGCAAACGAGCCAGCCAATAATTCTAAACAATTTATATGAAAGCGTTTCTCCTCCAGAGTCCATTTGCCACCTGTGATGGAAGGACCGCAACGAGCTCCCCAGCCTGAAAGACTGGCATCGGATTCGATGAGGAAATCCGGAGTTTTGCCAAAAATGGCTCTTCCATTACAGGCATCTAAATGAGAAAGCCACCAAGAAAGTTCTTCTTTCGCTTCTGAAGAAATGGGAATCAAATGAGAGTATCTTTGAAGTTCGCGATAATGAAGAGGGGCAGGAAATATAGCCTGAATAGAGGATGATAGTAACCCTACTATCCTGGCTATAGTTCTGATGGGAACTGACTCTTTGGATAAGGTTTTGGAAATCTCTTTCTTTATGTTCTTCACTTTGTCTAATGGGAGACTCAAAGTGGAAAGGGTTGTATCTATCTTGAAACCTAAGAAAACTAAAGATTTGTTAGGAGACAAAATTGATTTCTGTTTGTTTACTATGAAACCTAGAGATTCCAAAAGGGAGATTGTGGAAGACAGATGATTTTGGAGTGAGAGAAAATTCTGGTCCATAATAAGGATGTCGTCTAAATAAATGATTAGACGGACACCTCAAAGTCTTAACCAAGCTATCACAGGTTTGAGTAATTTTGTGAAGATCCAAGGAGCAGAGGATAGGCCGAAGGGAAGACAGGTGAAATTCCAAAATTGATCTTCCCAACGGAAGGTTAAAAATTTCCAGTGCTCCTGAGCGATTGGCACGGTTAAGTAAGCGTCTGTGAGATCTAAACGGACTAGCCAATCGTTTTCTCTTAGGCATTCTCTTAATAAATGAATGCCCTCCATCTTGAAATGATGGTAAACAACGTAAGCATTTAAGGATTTTAGATTTATAACAGGCCTGAATTGGTTGTTTTTCTTTTTGACAAGAAAAAGATTGCTTAAATAAAATTTTGAGGATGAGGGACCGGAAGGATAGCTTTTTTGGAAAAAAGGGAGGAAATTTCGTTTTGAACCAGAATTTTGTCTTTTTGGGAAAAATGAATTGGTTGTGGAAATTTTATTTGAATGGGAAGGGAAATAAATTCTATGTAAATTCCTGACACCGCTTGAAGAACCCAAGGGTCGGAGGTGATCGAAGCCCAGTTTTGGGCAAACAAATCAATTCTGCCACCAATTTTGTTTTGGGAAGAAAGAACCTGAGAAGGAACCAATAATCTTACTGGAGCTTGTCTTGATCTTGATCTACCCCTGAAGCCTCTTTGGTTCCAAGGCGTCCCCTTGCTGGGAAGAAAGTTGATGAGGTTGAAGGTTCTTGGAAACCTCTGTTGAATTGAGACTGATATTGGGTAGAATAATAGGGTTAATGGGATTGGTTATAATGAGACCTGGATAGGAATGGTTGGCGGCCGGGAAAGCGGCCTCTGCCTCTCCCGGCCCTGTCAGAGAAACTCTGATTAGGGTAGAATATCTTTTTAACAGAAGTTTTAACCTTGTTGAGATTTGAAAAAGTATTTACATATTGATTAAGCTCTTTCAAATAAGAGTCACCAAATAACAATCCATTATCATCCGGGGGAATCTCATTGGAATTAAAATATGATATTTTTGGATACATTTTTCGTAATATATTTCGACGTCTCTCTAACGTCATGGCAGCATTAGTGTTACCTATAAAACATAAGAGCCTTTGGACCCACTCTCTAACGACATACGGGTCAAGGGGGGAGTCTTCTGCAACACCCTGTTCTGATAATTCAAATAACTGTGGAATCTAACAATTTGTCCTGACATATTTTCCAGGATCTGTCGATCCCTTTTTTAACTTTATAACCTGGGGCCCCAATAAACTTAAGGATTTTCGGATCCACCTCAGGGGTAACTGATGAATTGTTTTGGAGTAAGGGGCGTGGGCATTCCGCCCTCATTTTATTGCGGGTCTGCTTCTTTAAAGGTTTTCTCATTTGGAAATCAATTAATTTTGCTACCCCAATAGTGGGGCACCATTCCGCAGAGCGGGGATGGTGAAGTTCGTCAGGATTAAATCTTGGAATACCCAGACAATCAGTGAATTCTGACTCCTCCTCAATAAATCTCTTATTTCTTATGCATCTTTTTATGTTTTTTACTAGCAGGGGTATAATCTGAATTTTCTGAATCTACATAAATAGAATCTGAGTTAACATCTGTGTAACTACCATCCTCAGAATTATCATCAGAAGATGATTTTTCAACATATTGTGTATTTTCTTTTAACTTTGGACTTACACTAGGAACTCCTATTTGGACACCCTTGGGATTCAGGGTTCTTTTGGCAGCAGTTTTTGTTCCCATGCTGCAAGGAATTGTGGTGTCAGACAAACGCTGACGAGATTTTGCGACAAGCTTTTTACTAGCAATTATAGAAATAGAAGGATTTTTTCTCTTTAAACATTTTTTAGTTTCTTTAATGCCCAGTAAAGAAGACATTTTGTTGAAAAGATTGTTCATTGAAGAATCAGTCATAGTCTGAACAGTCTGAACTGTTAGAGGAGGAGTACATTCTGTGTTATCAGACATTTTTTAAATATAACATTTTTTATATATATTTTTAAAACCAAAACTTAAACAAAAGTTTCCCCTAAAACCTGAATATAAACAAATTCTTAAATAACTTTAGATAATACAATTAATAAATTCACTACAGCTAAATATATATACTTTGTTTTTCACTAAACTCTGTTTAAAATAAAGCTACCAGAAGATGGCAATATAATCAAGCTAACTTGCTTTATAACATAAAATGTTAGTGTGGTGAGAGAAATGGCAACAATTGTTACCGGTCTGTGAGGAGAAATGGTTCAGACTGACAGGAAAAGACACGTCAGTAATGAGAGGGTGGGAATAGAAAGTCCGGCCCACAAAATGGCGACCGGAACACTCGAGAGGATGAAATGGAGGAGAGAGGGTAAATTCAAACTAATACACCGCAATAGACATGAAACAGAAAACCGGAGGTAAGGGAAAGTTGAAGATAAGCAAAACCGGAAAGGTTGAGGAAAAAAACGATAGCGAAAAACGTCAAATAAATAAGCCCAAAAAACGGAGGCAAAATAAAAGTTACATTTTTCTGCAGTAAACAAATTATATATAAATAAAGTAGGGACCAATGAAACAAAAGTTCCTAAAAATTAAGTAAAAGTATAAAACATCAAACTGTACATTAAATAATATAACAGGATAAATTTAAATGTTTATTAGAGACAACAAATTTTGTGTACTTATCTTTGACTGAGCAGCAAAAGAAAGAGGAGGTTTGGCTGCTTATTGGACAGTTTATGGACACTATTCCTTCTCTGATTGGTCACTTTTTTCTTGGAGTTATAAGTTAGCTCTCTCTTTAGCTACTTATTGTGGTTATCTGTTTTCTATGCTGTTTTAATATGTTATGTTTATGTCACTCTGTTACTTTTAAAGGCTGCATTGAGTAGTAAAGAAAGAGAATGCAAAAATAGGAGTCTCTGGTCTTGTAATAAAATCCACATATGAAACACAAAGCAAAGGCATGAGATCACGACTACAGCATAGAGGATATGTGAGACATACTATTGAAAGAGCCCAAAACAAGTGGATTCAATAGATAGAGATACATTCCTTACTAACAATACTATGAAATGTGATGTTTCAAGTAAAGTAAACATTCCCTAGTGTTTTACATTTTCTATAGGAACAGCGTAGACCATTGTTCACACATTGATCTAACTTTTAATCCTGAATGCCGCTCCTGCGATTCCCCCGGCTGTCGGAAGCCTCTGCAGAATCAGGCTTCCTCCAATCACAGCTTCCCCCCCCGGTATACAGTAAAAAGTCCAAACTGCAGCAGCACTGTATAAAAGTTTTATTCAAGCCAAAAAATTACAACGTTTCGGACAAGTGTCCTTAATCATGTATATCTACATGATTAAGGACACTTGTCCGAAACGTTGTAATTTTTTGGCTTGAATAAAACTTTTATACAGTGCTGCTGCAGTTTGGACTTTTTACTGTAATTGTGGGTTTTTGGTATAGACCCTAGCAGCTTGCACGGATTGAACTCCACTGAGTGCTGAACAGTTATTTTTGATTTGGGAGCTTCCCCCCTGGGGGAATCTTGGCCTGATGCAACGCTGTGATTGGAGGAAGCCAGATTCGTCATTTTGGACCCGCAAAGACGGCTTACGACGGGTGGAGGAAGTGCTGGAGCGGCTGCCAGGATTAAAAGGTAAGTTTTGAAGAAAACAGTGGAAAGTCAATTTTGATTAATTAAAGTGCCCTTGTTTTTAATAGGTTTTTTAAAAACCGGGCACCGATTCATCAAAATGGACCTTCACTTTAATATTTTTTTGGGTCAGTGTGTAAAATGTTTTTTTTTTTCCATACCAATTCAAAAGAAAATGGGCTATTAAAACACTTGCATACAGGTGGGTTGAATTGCATGCATCTCATACCATTTTCTCCCTGAGAGAAGGGAGAGAAAAGAAGGGGAGAAAAGGGAGGGAGTGGAAAGAAGGAAGGGAGGGAGATAGAGAGAGAGGAGAAAAGGGGGGAGGGAAAGAAAGGAGTGAAAGAAAGAAGGGAGCAAGGGAGGGAGTTAAAAGAAAGAAGGGAGGAAAATAAGGGAGGGAGGGAGGGAGGGAAAGAAATAAGGAAGTGAGTTGAGGGAGAAAGGGAAAGAAGAGAGAGAAGAGGAAGGGAGGGAAAGAAGAATACACTTTGAAATAATCACTGCCCTTCACAACAACACACAGTAAGTACCATCATTCAAGTAATGAAACTTTTTATGTGTCCATAAGGGCTGCTGAAAATAATCGATTTAGTGATGCATTGCGATGCAAACCTGAATCGATTCAGGGGTCAGTGACGTCATTGCGCAACGTCACATGACCCTGCCTCTGTCACAGAGCAGTATATTCAGAGAAGCCGACATAAGGGAGTCTGTCTCCGGGTTTTACACCAGCTGCACCACATCAGGACTTTCTGTGTGCACACTGCGCAGATATCTGACACGGAGAGCACTCTCAACAGACTTCCCCTCTCACACACAAATATTCCGGTCAGGAATCTTTATGACACCTAATGCCGACAGCAGCCGTGAATCTTTTCTTGTATTATCGATTCACTGTTTACTGTTGCGGTCTCTGCTGCATGTTTGCTCTTTGTCATATCCCTATCCCAAACGAGCATTTCTGGGTTGCTATTAGATATAATAAGTCAAGTTAGGTTTAGGGTTAGACTTAGGTTTAGGGGTTAATAACTTTAATATAGTGGTGGCGACTTTGGGGGTGGCAGATTAGGGGTTAATAAATATAATGTAGGTGTCGGCGATGTTGGGGGCAGCAGATTAGGGGTTCATAAGTATAATGTAGGTGGCGGCGGTGTCCGGAGCGGCAGATTAGGGGTTAATAATATAATGTAGGTTGCGGCGATGTCAGGGGTTAATAAGTGTAAGATTAGGGGTGTTTAGACTCGGGGTTCGTGTTAGGTGTAGACATAAAATGTATTTCCCCATAGGAATCAATGGGGCTGCGTTAAGGAGTTTTACACTGCTTTTTTGCAGGTGTAAGACTTTTTTTCAGCCGGCTCTCCCCGTTCATTCCTATGGGGAAATCGTGCACGAGCATGTTACACCAGCTCACCGCTAACGTAAGTAGCGCTGGTATTGGAGTGCGGTAAGGAGCAAAATTTTGCTCAACGCTCACTTCTTGTCTGGGTTGTAAAAACCCATAATACCAGCGCTGTCTGTTAGTGAGAGGTGAGCATAAACTGCTCATTAGCACAGCACAGCCTCTAACGCAAAACTCGTAATCTAGGTGAAATTTACTACACAAAATAATATCGCTGTGAAAAATATCACTGATTGTCAGCAGCGCCTTCACGTGTTATATATTTTATATAAGGTTACAGATATAATTAAAACTATCTCAGCGGTATCTCGAATGTGTTATATATTTTAGAATACAATATTGATTACGACTATCTCCGCAGTAACCTCCAATATATTTGTATTATTTTTCAGTAGTTTTTTATTAGGTGATATTTTTTTAAACACGGCGAATTATATTTGTGGAGTAAAGAGGATTCAGTTTGGAAATATATATACAGATTTATTATACATTAAACACGATATTAACAAGCGATATACCATTTAATTATACACAAAACAAACTCTCTGAAACAATATGAAATAAAATATGCTACTACACTTTGCTTTGATCCTATGGGTATAAATCCAACAGTGAGGTCTATAACAAGGTGAAATTAAATCAGCATGAACCAATAATGCAATATGTGTTACTAACAACAGTTATTTAATACAATCTTAGCCAATATATTACCATTAAAATTATACCCGGATACTTAGCAATTTATAGCAATTAATCAGATTCCGAAGGTATGGCTATAACCAGTAAACAATTTAAAAAAAAAACTTTTATGATGCCTCAACAAGTCTCAGCCTTAGAGAATACAATACCAGTAAAATTAAATATATTTAATTATAATACCCGGGGCTTTCCTTACAATATGCTGAATTAAATTAACACTCTCTATAACAAGATTTCTTGTATTGTTAGGTGAATTAGATTCCTAGACAATATAAGACAGACTATGGGGGTAAGTACATATAAAAATTGGGCCTAGAATCATCTAATACAAATATTAATAAGGACCTTAAATGCAACAACTGTTTAAATATAATTATAGACTTTTTATACTTCCCCAAATGTTTGCTTCTCCAAGCCCTGGGTTATCAATAGTCGAGCTCTGTGTTTCCTCTGCATTCGGTCCCCAAAATCTCTTAATCCACAGGAAAAGTAGGCAAAAAGTTTCCAAGGATATCAAAAATATGAGATGGGTACAACCAGGATTCAAAAATTCTATTTCAGGGGAAAATTGGACAGCACTTCGCCCTCACTTTTATGCAACCCAGAGTCTCTTGTGAGTGCTCAGTGACCCAATTTATCCTGAACTATAACTCCGCCCTAATCTCTAACAGCCATTCACAGATGTGTGAGGCTCTGTGGTGCTGTTATTGGAGGGATACTAATTAACTTTTCTTTTTTATGACACGATGAGTCCACGGATCATCTTAATTACTAATGGGATATTCACCTCCTGGTCAGCAGGAGGCGGCAAAGAGCACCACAGCAAAGCTGTAAAATAGCTCCTCCCTTCCCTCCCACTCCAGTCATTCTCTTTGCCTACGTTAGTTATAGGAAGTGGTAAAGTGAGGTGTTAGAAAAGATTCTTCTTTCAAGAGTTTATTATTTTTAAAGTGGTGCAAGATTGTGTTGTTTTGTCCTACGGTGTAGCCGTAGTTCATATCAGTCTCTTCAGTAGAGCAGTGGTGGCTTTAGAGTAATGGGAACTTGTGGGACATAATTCTCACTGCGCCTCCCATATTTAATGCTGCCCTAATTTCCTATAGTCTGAGGGATATGTCTCAGTCTTTGGTTTCTTTACAGGTCGATGTGAGGAAGAGGACCTCTCAAACCTGTGAACTGCCTTACTTTAAGGCAGTAATATGAGGTAAGTGCTACTTTTATTTTTCTGGGGCAGGAGATAACTCAGAAGAAAGTTAGCACATTGGATCTACCTTACACATATAAAGGGCTAAAGACAATGGAGCACTTTATTGCTTATTATAAACTCCTAGACTAGAGAGGACTGCAGACCAGATTTATTAACAGGCACTGAGGCTGGTTAGAGCTCTTCACTTATGGCTATGGTGTTTTTTTCTGCTGAGGGGGTTAACATGAATACATTTCCACGGGAGAAAGCATTTACTTTTGTCTACGCCCACGATAGGCGGATCTCAATGTCTGCGCGCCACTTCTATGCGCTTCAGTCTGGGGGACATTAGCGAGTAGGATTTGTCTATGCCTGTCTAGGAGCGCATGTTCCGTGCTAGACATGCGTTTCCTAGGACCACCGGACTGTGACAAGGTTCCCTTCTGGCACTACAGCGATCGGCTGCAGCGTAGAGGGAAGTCATTCATCTTTTGGCCAGTGAGGTAGGCGCCTCAGCAGTGTAGCTGACTGTGGAGATCTCTGTAATATATTTTTTGTGTTGTTGCTAGTTTACACAGACCGCAGTAAAAAAACGTTACCGTTTGAATTTAAAGAGACCAGTAACGTTTTTTTTGAGATTAAAAATATTTTTTAGTAAATTTCAAGATCTTTATTTTGATTTTTTTGCTAAGTGGTGAACTTAGCAAAAAGCATAGAGTATGGATCAAAGTACTTTGCAAAATGTTCCTTGCTCTTTGTGTTTTAATGCCATTGTGGAACCACTAATACCTTTCTGTCCTTTAGTATTGAGGAGGACATTTAAGTTATAAGGAAAAAAAAAATACTGAGCCAACTTCTTCTAAAGCGATGTTGTCCAGGAATCTAATGATGAAGGTACAATATATGCCGCAGCTCTCGCCTCAAGCGCCCCAAGCATTACCTGCCCTCACAAGCAGTGGCCCTACGCCTCCTCTCTAGCTCTCCGCTGGAGTTACTTTAAGGGACACATCGCATCTCTCATGGTCTTCTACAATTTATGATGCGCTGTCTGCTTTCCCAGATGTTGCAGGAAAGCGTAAAGAGGAAGATCAGACACTCAGTTAGCGAGGTTTCTGATGCAATCGTTGCGGTTTCGGAGGTCTCCTCTCAGAAGCTTGAGGAGGAGGATGCCGCGGTAGCATCTGAAGGTGAAATTTCAGATTCTGAAAGTGTAATTCCTCTTGATGATTCTGAGGTTGTAATTTTTAGATTTAAGCTAGAGCACCTCTGACTATTACTTAAGGAGGTTTTAGCTACTTTAAACGACAGCGACTCCACGGTAGTGGTTGTTCCTAAGAAGTCCAGTAAGCTGAACAAATATTTCGAGGTTCCTTCTTCGACAGACGTGTTTCCGGTCCCTGACTGAGCTTTTGAGATTATTACTAAGGAGTGGAGAGACCGGGTATTCCTTTTTCTCCATCTCCTATTTTTTTTAAAAAATATGTTTCCCGTAGCCGATTCTATCATGGAGGCTTGGCAAACAGTGCCCAAGGTGGAAGGGGGCTATTTCCACCCTAGCTAAGAGAACTACTATTCCATAGAGGATTGTTGTGCCTTTCAAAGATCCTGATTGGACAAGAAGTTAGAGGGTCTACCTCAAGAAGATGTATGTGCGCTAGGGCCTGCAATGGCAGCCAGCTGTGTGCATTGCTACTGTCACTAGTGCACTCGGCATATTGGTTTGATGCGCTGTCTGAATGCTATCAGGACAGAGATTTCTTTCGATGAAATCCAAGATAGGATAAAAGCTCTTAAACTAGCTAATTCCTTTGTTACGGATGCCTCCCTTCAAGTTATTAAACTGGGAGCCAAGATTTTGGGTTTTTCTATTCTGGCCCGCAGAGCCTTATGGTTGAAGCCTTGGTCTGCGGATGTGTCCTCCAAGTCTAAGACCTTGTTTGGACCTGGGCTTACTGCGAAATTATCTCTGATATCACGGGAGGTAAGGGTCATCTTCTCCCTCAGTTAAGAGAAACAAGCAGAAAGGACGACAGAGCAATTTTCTTCCTCCTCTAAGCAGGAACAATCTAAACCTGTATGGAGACCCAACCAGTCTTGGAATAAGGGTAAACAATCCAAGAAGCCGGCTATTGAATCCAAGACAGCATGAAGGGCATGCCCCCGATCCGGGACCGGATCTGGTAGGGGCAGACTTTCCTTCTTCGCTCACGCTTGGGTTCGGGATGTTCAGGATCCCTGGGCAATAGAAATAGTGTCCCAGGGATACAGACTAAAGTTCAAAATTTTTCCTCCCAGAGGCAGGTTTCTACTTCCAAGATTACCTGCAGACCAGACAAACAGAGAGGCGTTCTTACACTGCGTAAGAGACCTCTCAGCCCTGGGAGTGATTGTTCCCGGTCCAGTACAGGAACAGGGTCGGGATTTTTATTCCAATCTGTTCGTGGTTCCCAAAAAGGAGGTAGCCTTCAGACCAGTTTTAGACCTCAAGAGTCTAAACAAATTTCTCAGGGTACCGTCCTTCAAGATGAAAACTATTCGTTCCATTCTTTCCTTGATCCAGGAGGGTCAATTTATGACAAAAGTGGATTTAAAGGACGCATACCTACATGTTCCTATTCACAGGGATCATCACAAGTTCCTAAGGTTTGCCTTCCTGGACAAACATTTCCAGTTTGTGGCTTTTCCTTTCGGTCTGGCCACAGCTCCCAGAATTTTCACAAAGGTTCTGGGATTGCTGTTGGCGGTGCTTCGGTCACGGGGCATTGCAGTGGCGCCCTATCTAGACGACATCCTAGTCCAGGTGCCATCCTTTCAACAAGCAAGATCCCACACCGACATAGTGTTATCTTTTCTGCGATCTCACGGGTGAAGGTAAATTTGGAAAAGAGTTCCTTGGTTCCAAATACAAGGGTAACTTTTTTAGGAACCATAAAATAGATTCACTGTCTATAACGATTTTTTTGACAGAAGTCAGGAAATCAAAGATTATCGATACTTGCCTAGTCCTTCAGTCCACTCCTTGGTTGTCAGTGGCTCAGTGCATAGAAGTACTCCGGCTGATGGTGGCGGAAATGGACATCATCCTGTTTGCTCGGTTCCACCTGAGACCTCTGCAGTTAAGCATGCTCAGGCAATGGAATTGAGATTGTGCGGACTAGTCTCCTTGAATACTTCTGAAGCAGGAGACAAGGGATTCTCTGCAATGGTGGTTGTCTCTGAATCACCTCTCCCAGGGAACCTGCTTTTGCAGACCATCTTGGGTGATTGTGACTACAGATGCCAGCCTTCTAGGGTGGGGAGCAGTCTGTGGCTCCCTAAAAGCTCAGGGAGTTTGGACTCAGTCAGAGTCTGTTCTTCCTATAAACATTCTGGAGCTGAGAGCGATCTTCAATGCTCTTCTGGCCTGGCCCCAGTTGGCCTCGGTCCGGTTTATCAGGTTCCAGTCGGACGATATAACTTCAGTGGCTTACATCAATCATCAGGGAGGAACGAGGAGTTCCTTAGCGATGACCGAGGTAGCAAAAATAATCCAGTGAGCGGAAGTCCACTCTTGCTGTCTGTGGGCGATCCATATCCCAGGGGTGGACAACTGGGAGGCGGATTTCCTAAGCAGGCAGACTTTTCATCCGGGGGAGTGGTACTCCATCCGGAAGTGTTTTCAAACCTGATTCTCAGGTGGGGTCAGCCGGAATTGGATCTCATGGCATCCCGACAGAATGCCAAGCTCCCGAGATATGGGTCGAGGTCCAGGGACCCCCAGGGGGAGCTGATAGATGATCTGGCGGTCCCTTGGACCTTCAGTCTAGCATACCTATTTTCTCCGTTTGCTCTTCTTCTTTGGGTTATTGCTCAAATCAAACAGGAGAGGGCATCAGTGATCCTCATTGTACTGGCTTGGCCTCGCTTGATTTGGTATGGAGATCTGGTGGAGATCGCATTTCTGCCACCTTGAAGACTTCCGTTGAGGAAGGACCTTCTAATTCAGGGGCCTTCACCCAAATCTAGTTTCTTTGAAGCTGACTGCTTGGAGATTGAACGCTTAATTTTATCCAAGCGGGGGTTTTCTGACTCGGTCATAGAGACCATGATTCAGGCTCGTAAGCCTGTAACTAGAAAGATTTACCATAAGATTTGGCGTAAATATCTCTATTGGTGCGAATCCAAGGGCTACTCATGGAGTAGAGTTAGGATTCCTAGAATTTTGTCTTTTCTCCTAGAGGGTTTGGAGAAGGGATTATCGACAAGTTCCCAGATGTACAATCATTTTGTCAAGCCTTGGCCAGGATCAGGCCTGTATTCAAACCAGTTACTCCTCCATGGAGTTTTAATTTAGTTCTCAAAGTTCTTCAAGGGGCTCCGTTTGAGCCCATGCATTCCTTAGATATTAAGTTGTTATCTTGGAAAGTTTTATTTCTACTTGCTATTTCTTCTGCTCGGAGAGTGTCTGAGCTCTCGGCATTACAGTATGAGTCTCCTTATCTTATTTTCCATTCAGATAAGGTAGTTTTACATACTAAATTAGGATTCTTTCCTAAGGTTGTTTCTGATCAGAACATTCATCAGCAGATTGTTGTTCCTTCTTTGTGTCCTAATCCTTCTTCTCAGAATGAACGACTTTGCACAATTTGGACCTGGTCCGTGCTTTAAAGTTTTACTTGCAGATGACTAAGGACTTTCGTCAGTCGTCTTCTTTGTTTGTGATTTTCTCAGGAAAACGTAAGGGACAGAAAGCTATGGCAACTTCTTTTTCTTTTTGGCTGAAGAGTATCATACGTTTTGCTTATGAGACTGCTGGACAGTAGCCTCCTGAGAGACTTACGGCTCATTCCACGAGGGCTGTTGCTTCCTCATGGGCATTCAAAAATGAAGCTTCTGTGGAACAGATTTGCAAGGCTGCAACTTGGTCTTCTCTTCACACTTTTTCAAAATTCTACAAATTTGACACTTTTGCCTCGGCTGAGGCCGCTTTTGGGAGAAAGGTTCTTCAAGCAGTGGTGCCTTCCGTTTAGGTCCCCTGTCTTGTCCCTCCGGTATCATCTGTGTACTCTAGCTTGGGTATTGAATCCCATTAATAATTAAGATGATCCATGGACTTATTGTGTCATAAAAAAGAAAAGAAAATTTATGCTTACCTGATAAATGTATTTCTTTTTTGACACGATGAGTCCACGGGTTGTTGGTTATTGTAAACTTTAGACACCTCTGCACCTTGGTTTTTCCTTTCTTTCCTTAACTTCGGTCGAATGACTGGAGTGGGAGGGATGGGAGGAGCTATTTAACAGCTTTGCTGTGGTGCTCTTTGCCGCCTCCTGCTGACCAGGAGGTGAATATCCCATTAGTAATTAAGATGATCCGTGGACTCATCGTGTCAAAAAATAATAAATTTATCAGGTAAGCATAAATTTTATTTTTGGGAATAATTCACTCAATGTTAAGTATAGCTGGTTGTACTTTTACTATTTCACCACAAGATGGCGATGGTGAATTGTGCTATAAAAGTGAACTTGTGTAACTTTCTTATATTATCATTCTTAGGATTTTTTTATATATCCATCTATCTATCTATCTATCTATCTATCTATCTATCTATCTATCTCTCTCTCTCTCTCTCTCTCTCTCTCTCTCTCTCTCTCAGCCATGTCTACTTACATGCATGCAAATATATCTCATTTAATATACCAGTTTAAAATTTAATCCTTATGATTTAGATACTTGGTCAGGTACTTTTATATATATATATATATATATATATATATATATATATATATATATATATATATATATATATATATATATATATATATATATATATATATATATATATATACACAGACATACACATATTCATATCATACTGGTTATTTCATATGTCCTTCCTTACACATTTAATTTCTCTACATTTAGATACGTGGGACATTATTTATCACAATTGTATGTGCCAATTCTTATATACACTATTCTAACCTTTAATTTCTTATATTTCAAAATTGTATTTTTTTTTTTATAGACGTTGTTGTGCCACAGTTCATTTTAGGGAGTGTTTGAATTTGGTCATTTTGACTAGCAGGCACCTCATTAACATATGAGCGAGAGCCCCTTTATTTGTAATTCCATCCACCAAAGTTCCTAGACAATGGGACTCCACCTGTGTTTCTCTTTTGTGTTCACAAACAGCAGGGATTCTTCCTGACTAAATGGTGTGGCTTAATTGAATTTGGAGACTGAAAGCATCAAAAGTTTTAACAATGGTGGGGCTGAAGAGGGAGTCTTTTGAAAACAGGTTTCAAAACCTGAACAAACTTTCATAGGACCATCTGCAATTTTAAAATAGTGTTTCTGTAATATGAAATACCTTATTTTGACTCAACAGGGGTGGTAGGTTAGGGGGTTAGATATTAGATAAATGATTTGCGTTATGCGTGGATGTTGGCGGTTTAGAGGTTAATTGTTTAAATTAGTTTTTTGCATTGTGTGGGTTTGGCGGTTTAGCATTTTATAGGTTAATTAGTTTTTTGTGTGTTATCTAGATGGCGGTTTAAGGGTTAATCCCTTTATAAAATAGAAGATTACCATCTTTGTGGTTGGAGGTTTAGGGGTTAATAATTATATTAGGTAGATTGCGATGCGGGGGTTGTCAGATTAGGGGTTAATAATTTTAGTTAGTGGTTTTGAGGGGATGGTGGAAGTATGGGCTTGCGGTTTAGTGTTTAATTACTGTATTAGTTATATTGCGATATGGGTGATTGTTGGCTTAGGGTTATTCATTTTGTTATTATTTGCGTTTTTTGGTTGATGGCGGAATTATGGGTTTTAAAGTTTTGGTTTTGTAGTCGGCTAAGCCCACACAATATTTATACATTTACAATACATAATGATTATATAAATAATGAAGACACTGACACTTAAATGATAAACAGTTATAATGTATAAATAATGTACATACTGACATAATTTAACAGTTAGCTGTATGTAATGAAAGTAAGTGTATGTATAATTTTATAATAAAAAGTGCAGGCATACACTGTCAGTTTGTACATGATTTATACAACTGCTTATTATTGTAGTCTCAGTGTGTACATTATTTATACAGTTACTATGTTACTGTATAAATAATGTGTGGGCGTATTTACGGAAATTGCCGATTGCAACTTCCGAAAATCTTATACGGGCATACTTAATAGAAATAGACATACACGTCAGTGTCAATCAATCACTGCACATTTGATGAAAGCCACGCCTCTCGCTGGCGGCAAATCGCTTGTGTCGCTCGTGACTAACCACGCCCCTTGCTCGCGCCGTTTAGTCAATTTAAATATAAAGTGTTTAGATTATCTGACGCAGTTAGGAAAAAACAGTCTGTGAGGATAGTTGCTGTAGAGAGAGAACAAAGTTTTTAATAGCGGAACATTGTCTGTTGTCTACTTTTTTTTAGCAATATTAACTATTTCATCCTCAAAGCTTTTTTAAAAGCTATAGAAAAGCCTGCTGATTTTTATTTTTAAAAGCTTTTTTTAAAGCTTTAGTTGTCATAAAAAAAAACATTTGTAAATTTCATCACAAAAGCTTTTTTAAAAGCTACACAAACGAAGCTTAATTTTATAAAGCTTTTTTTAAAGCTATAATACATTTGTCAAAATAATGTGTTGCTACATAAGTAGCTTAGTTATATAATAGACATATTTTTTAATTTATATATATAAGGTAGACGATTTATTTATAAGGTACTAGTCTTAAAGCCCATTCACATGGGCCATTTTTTGCAGTACAGCGGTCCCACCCCTTGCTCTTTCCCCTCTCTTTTGTGCTCTCTCCCCCTTTCTTTTGTGCTCTCTCCCCCTCTCTTTTGCGCTCTCTCTCGCTCCACCTCTCTTGCTCTCTCTCTCCCCCTCTCTTTTGCTCTCTCTCTCCCCCTCTCTTTTTCTCCCTCTCCCCCCCTCTCTTTTGCTTTCTCTCCCCCCTCTCTTTTGCTCTCTCCCCCCTCTCTTGCACGCTCTCTCCCCCCTCTCTTTTGCGCTCTCTCTCTCCCTCCTTAAATATATATATATATAATATTTTGGAGATATTTAGCAGTCCATCCAAATAAGGTGTCACTATACCTGTAGCTTAAATATATATATTGAATAAGTTTGACTAAATAGGGCTTTGCTACATCTGTAGTTTAATTAATTATATATATATATAGATATATTCAATATTTAAGTTACAGGTGTGTCACTACACCTGTAACTTAAATATATATTTAAAATAAGTGTGACTAAATAGGGTGTTGCTACACCTGTATCTTAATTATATATAGAATAAGTTTGACCAAATAGGGTGTTGCTACACCTGTACCTTAAATATTATATATATATATATAATATTTTGGATATATTTAGGATAGTAGTTCCTCCAAATATATTGTTTTGCTATACCTGTAGCTTAATTATTTATATAAAATAAGTCTAACCAAATAGGGTGTTGCTTCACATTTAGCTTATTTAAATATATAAAATATTTTGGATTTATTTAGGACAGCAGTCCATCCAAATAGGGTGTCACTACACCTGTAGCTTAAATATATATATATAGAATACGTTTGATCAAATAGGGTTTTGCTACATCTGTAGTTTAATAATATATAGAATAAGTCTGACCAAATAGGGTGTTTCTACACCAATAGCTTAATTTTATATATATATATATATATATATATATATATATATATATATATATATATATATATATATACACAAAGGTGGCCCTCAGTTTACAACGGTTCAATTTGCACCGTTTCAGAATAACAACCTTTTTTTTTCAGTCATGTGACTGCTATTGAAAAGCATTGAGAAGCAGTGCATTGATTAAAATAGCCAGTAGGTGGAGCTGTCCACTAGTGTTGCAGCAAAGATATGCAAGCCAAGCAAGCTGAAATTAATCAGTTTATCCAGACCTGAGCTATCGAGTCCAGTTTGGAATGCATAGAAAGAACTGTTTGTAGAAAAATGCAAGTAAAGTCTGTGTTGTGTGATTATTTTATTAGGTTTATAATGCTGTTTATCAAATGTTTTGGTTCATTTAACTTAGTTTAATTATATATTCTGTGTTGTGTGACTATTTAATTAGGTTTATAATGCTGTTTAGCATTTAAAGTCTTCATTTCAAAGCTTTAAAAATAATGTATTAGGTGTTACTTATGACAATTTTGAAAGGGGCCTGGAACCTAACTCCCTCACTTCCCATTGACTTACATTATAAACTGGGTTTCAATCAACGGTTTTGATTTACAACCATTCCTTCTGGAACCTAACCCCGGCGTAAACTGAGGGCTACCTGTATATAAAACATTTTGGATATATTTAGCACAGCAGTCCGTCCAAATAGGGTGTCGCTACATCTGTAGCTAGGGACAGTCAACACCAGAATTTTTGTTGTTTAAAAAGATAGATAATCCCTTTATTACCCATTCCCCAGTTTTGCAAAACCAACACTGTTATAATAATACACTTTTTACTTCTGTGACTAACTTGTATCTAAGCATCTTCTGACGGCCCCTAATCACATGACTTTTAGTTATTATCTATTGACTTGCATTTTAGCCAATCAGTGCAGTGTCTGCCACTAGCCACAAGCGTGATCACAATGCTATCTATATGGCCTACATGAGCTTGTTCTCCCCTGCTGTGAAAAGTAAATAAAATAGAGGCGGCCTTCAAGGGCTTAGAAATTATCATAGGTGCCTTCCTAGGTTTGCTTTTAACTAGAATACCAAGAGAACAACGCAAAATTATTGATAAAAGTAAATTGGAAAGTTGTTTAAAATTACATGCCCTATTTGAAAAATGAAACTTTTTTTTGGACTTGACTGTCCCTTTAAATTTAATAAACATGACCCCTAAACTAAAGTTTTCTTTAGAAGAACAATCTGATGCAAAAAAGAGGCGAAATGAGAGACTTAAAAAGAAGAAAAAATAATTTGACTTATGAAGAAAGGGCCCATTTACGGGAATAGAGAGAGCAAATATGACAGAAAATCAGAGACATCAAGAACAACAAAGAAATGCATTTGCTCATAGAATAAAATGTGCACAAAATGTAGTATCTCAAACAAAAAAAACAGCACACTATAAGCAATACAGAAAGGGAAAGTAAAAGGAAACTTAGTGCAATTCGTGTTCAACGCCATCGTACATATTTTGCAAAACATTCTCAACACATTGCTGCAATTGAGAGATATGATGATTCATTTGATCATCATAACTGTGGAGAGCTAAATGTTATATGCACCAACTGTGATGCAGTACATTTTCCAAAAGGGCAGCCATCAGACAAACTTGTCAGTCAATGCTGCAGTAAAGGAAAAAGTAATTATTGAACCTATTAAAGTCGCTCCTTTAATACAAAGCCTAATGACAGGAACTCATAAACATTAAAAAAACGTTCACAAAAACATTAGATCTTTAAATAATTCTTTAGCATTTGCTTCAATGGGGCGAATATTGCTCCTCCTCCTGGTTATGGGCTTTACTGCTTTAGAATTAATGGACAAATTTATCATAGAACTGGATCACTTCATCGATAACCGAAAGTTTGCACAACTATATATTCTTGATCCAGATGAGGCTGCACAAAAGCGCCTTATGATTAATAAAAAAGCAAATTACCCTGAACTAATGACTGAGTTGAGTTCTTTTATGGCTTTAAACAATCCTTTTGCTGAAGCATGCAAAATGTTGTATGAAGTAGAACAGGAATGCTTAGAGGATGCATCTCGAAATGGCATTACACCTGCAACTGTGACCATGGTAATAGTACAAGATCGTAAAAACGATCAACGTAGATACAATGCTCCTCTGTGTAATGAGGTAGCTATTATTTTTCAAAATGCAGATGGTGAACCTCCTCTTGAGCGAGATCTTATTATTCATTGTCGAAGTCCTAGCAATGAAAAAACAACAGAAAGGATAAGCATTTTAGATCCAAATTTGGAGCCAATATTGTATCCACTTCTTTTCCCTTTTGGGGATCAAAGTTGGTCACCTAAAATGAAACTTACTTACAACCCTACTACTTTAAGAAATATAAGAACTCAATCCTTAGCAAAGCCAAGAGAAAAGGGTCTCACAAATGCAATTTTATGGGTACATGCTTTCCATTCGGCACAAGTTTAACCCATTTCTGAGTGCTGGCAAATTGACCTAGCAGTACTTTGTAGATGCATACGTTAAGACAGAGGGTAACCGTTTAAACTATGTTAGACAAAATCAGTAAAAATTGAGGGTTGAAAAGTATACAGTTCTCATTGACCATCTTCAAAATGTATCTGCAGAACAGGGATTACTTCCAGGCAAAGCAGTTATACTTCCATCTACATTCCAAGGTAGTCCAAGAAACATGGTACAGAATTACCAAGATGCCATGGCTATTGTTAGAAAGTATGGGAAGCCTGATTTTTTTTCATAACCATGACATGTAACCCAAAATGGTCTGAAATTGTTGTTAATCTGAAAGAAGGTCAAGCGGTTGAATTTTGCCCTGATTTAGTGGCCTGAGTTTTTCATTTAAAACTTCAAGAACTTCTTGATGATATCACAAAGAAACATGTTTTGGGTAAACCAGCTTCCCAAGTTCATGTTATTGAATTTCAGAAACGTGGATTACCTCATGCACATATTTTATCTGCAGAAGATAAGCCTGAAAATGCTAAAGTAATTGATAACTTTATTTCTGCAGAAATACCTGACATTGAAGTCCACCCCCAGTTACATGCAATTGTAACCAAGCACATGATACATGGGCCCTGGGGGAAGCATAATCTAAGATCTCCATGTATGGTAGATGGTGTTTGCTCTAAGCAATTTCCAAAATCCTTCCAGGAAGAAACGTTGATAAATGTAGATGGGTATCCACGTTATAAGATAGCCAAAAAAAACAGTTTCAATTGAAATAAAGGGAAAAACTATTGATAACTCTTGGGTTGTACCATACAACCCATATTTGACATTAAAATACAACTGCCATATTAACATAGAAAGCTGTGCTTCCATAAAAAGGGTAAAGTACATATTCAAATATATTTATAAAGGGCATGGGTGTGTTAATATAGCAATTAAAGAACATGAAACTCTTCTTCATTATGAGATAACTTCCTTTATGGATTCCAGATATGTCAGTGCTCCAGAAGCAGCATGGTGACTTTTTGGTTTCCATATGCACCATCAATCGCATACCATTGTGCGATTACAAGTTCACCTTCCTGGAGAACAGTCAGTATATTTTAGTGAAGGTAATATTGAAACTGCTGTAGAAAGAACACAATTAAGAAACACCACTTTGACTGCTTGGTTTAAATTAAACCAAGAAGATTTGTCAGCTCTTGCATATCTTTACACTGATATTCAGAGTAGGAGGAAGGTATATCCCAGCGCCAACCAAACCTTATATGCCTGAGACAGTGGTACCTAGCTACCACTAGGTGAAGACAGAAATGTGAAAGGTGTACTCAGGCGCCAACAATACTGAGGCTAAGGTTAAAAATGAGGATTTATTACATATAATCACAAAATATACATATACATATACATATAAAGCTGCATGGATCCACGCTAAAATGGTCTAAAAAATTATTATTATAAAACAATCTAAAAACAATCTAAAAACAATCTATCATAGATGTGAGGAACAGACTGTTAAGTGTGTCCCAATGCGGTACAATTGGTCCCTAAAAGTTACTGAGGGACTAAATTAAACTGGTGGTAGTTACATAGTGGATGTAAGTGACCTTGTGATGAATGTTAAATTGCAACAATTAAAACATAGCAAATCCTGGAGAATGTGGAAATAATAAAATAAAAAATATTGTGACAGTGTGTACGGTGCCCCTAAAAAGGGGGGGTGGGGTGCTGAAAACCTGAAAAGTTCAAAAAATGTTCCAAACAAATTCCAATGTGATTCCAAAAAAATATAAATACAAAACAATTCTGTGCTGTGTCTTAAATGTGTCCTAAATGGTTTACAGAGGTCCTGTTAATGTCCAAAAAATATAAAGTCCAAAAAATTAAAGTAGAAGTCAATTTTCTCTGTGCTTATCCGGTGTGGTATATCATTCAGTGCACACAAAAAAAATTATAATAAAATATAAAAATCCAACAGAAAAATAGCAAAAATTAGCAAAAGATAGCAATAAATAAAAATAATAATAACAGAAAAAAACCTGCGAAGAGAAGATGAGACACAATGTGTGAAACCTTTTCAGAAATATCCTCCTAATGAAATAGAGCTTACCAGGTCTACGCGTTTCGGCCTCTCTTAGGCCTTTATCAAGACTGAGTCTTGATAAAGGCCTAAGAGAGGCCGAAACGCGTAGACCTGGTAAGCTCTATTTCATTAGGAGGATATTTCTGAAAAGGTTTCACACATTGTGTCTCATCTTCTCTTCGCAGGTTTTTTTCTGTTATTATTATTTTTATTTATTGCTATCTTTTGCTAATTTTTGCTATTTTTCTGTTGGATTTTTATATTTTATTATAATTTTTTTTGTGTGCACTGAATGATATACCACACCGGATAAGCACAGAGAAAATTGACTTCTACTTTAATTTTTTGGACTTTATATTTTTTGGACATTAACAGGACCTCTGTAAACCATTTAGGACACATTTAAGACACAGCACAGAATTGTTTTGTATTTATATTTTTTTGGAATCACATTGGAATTTGTTTGGAACATTTTTTGAACTTTTCAGGTTTTCAGCACCCCACCCCCCCTTTTTAGGGGCACCGTACACACTGTCACAATATTTTTTATTTTATTATTTCCACATTCTCCAGGATTTGCTATGTTTTAATTGTTGCAATTTAACATTCATCACAAGGTCACTTACATCCACTATGTAACTACCACCAGTTTAATTTAGTCCCTCAGTAACTTTTAGGGACCAATTGTACCGCATTGGGACACACTTAACAGTCTGTTCCTCACATCTATGATAGATTGTTTTTAGATTGTTTTTAGATTGTTTTATAATAATAATTTTTTAGACCATTTTAGCGTGGATCCATGCAGCTTTATATGTATATGTATATGTATATTTTGTGATTATATGTAATAAATCCTCATTTTTAACCTTAGCCTCAGTATTGTTGGCGCCTGAGTACACCTTTCACATTTCTTTACACTGATATTCCTCAGCATTTTGTTTTTCATCACAAGACAACAAAATGGAAAAAAGAGTACAAGATCGAGCAAATAACCCCATTAGTCGCATGTACTCTGTAAGTTTAACTTCAGATGTTGAAAGATTTTGTTTACTATTATTTTTACTCAATATTAAAGGACGAACTTCTTTTGAAGATATCCGAACAGTTGATGGAGTTCAATTTTACACATTTAAAGAAGCAGCTCAAAAATGCAGTCTTTTTGAAGATGATTAATCATGGGACTTAACTCTGCATGAAGCTGCAAGTGAAATGATGCCTCGACTGTTTAGAGAGCTTTTTGCTCATATTTGTACTTTAGCATCTGCACCAAATGCTAAAGAGCTTTTTGAAAAGTACAAAGAAAAACTTTTTGAAGACTTTACAAGATACCCTGGTCACACACCAGAGTATCAAAATTGTTTAAATTAGGCACTTAGAGATATTCAGGATATCTTGATTTTTAATGGCAAAAAATGTCAGGATTTTGGTTTACCAAATAATCCAAAGAATTTACCAGAAAATCCCAGAGACCTCTATGATGCTGCTTTTGAAAGTTATACTGGAGTCCAAATGAAGGCATCTTTTAATGATCTTTAAAGACAAAGTTTTAAAGAAATCATTACTGCATCAGAAAATGATCCTTTACCACAAAGGTATTATTTCCTTGATGGTCCTGGTGCTAGTGGTAAAACCTACCTATACAAGACTTTGTTGAGGATATTTAGAGGAAACAGTGAGGTAGCATTGCCAGTTTCTTCAACAGGTATTGCGAAAAATTTACTTGAAGGTGGACGAACATACCACTCGCAGTTTAAGTTGCCAGTTCCTTTGTTGGATACTTAAACCTTTTCCATGAGGCAAACCTCTAATGATGCGCAAATGATTCGTACAGCAAAAATCTGCTATGTCTTCCAGTGATGCACTCAGATGCGTCAACAAACTGCTTCAAGAGCTGATGAATAACAACAAACCTTTTGGAGGAAAAACAATTCTGCCCGTAGGTGATTTCAGACAAACTCTTCCTGTTGTTGCACATGGAAGTAGATCAGCTATAGTTGAAGCCAGCATAAAATTCAATCCACTCTGGCATAAATTTAAGCTTTGGAAGCTGACAAATAATGTAAGATCTGTTGATTCTGAGTTTAGCTCTTGGCTTCTAAAGCTTGGAGATAATACTGACAAACGAGCATGGTTTTCATGAAGATATCTTTGAAATTCCATCTCAAATTATCTGCAAAGACTCCATTGTAAAGGAGATTTTTGGTGAACACTTAAAAGTAGACATGTGCGGTTCGTTTCGGATTTATTCTGAAATTCGGAAAATTCTGTAAATTCGGAGATTCGGATCGATTCAGATTTCCGAATTAAAATACTTCCGAATCTACCGAATGAATCCGAAATAGCTGCCGTATCTCCGAATAAATCCGAATTAGCTCGGTAAAATTCGGCATTTCCCCATAGGAAACAATGGGAGTTTCGGCTGAAAAAAAACCTAACACCGCAGCTCGATTGTTTCCTATGGGGAAACACTAAGTCTGCACCTAACACCCTAACATGTACCCCGAGTCTCTAAACACCCCTAATCTGACACTTATTAACCCCTAATCTGCCGCCCCCGCTATCGCTGACACCTGCATTATTTTATTAACCCCTAATCTGCCGACCGAATATCGCCGCCACCTACATTATAACTATTAACCCCTAATCTGCTGTCCCTAACACCGCCGACCCCTACATTATAGTTATTAACCTCTAATCTGCCCCCCCAACGTCGCCGCAATCTAACTACAAGTATTAACCCCTAATCTGCCAACCCGATATCGCCGCCGCCTACATTATAGCTATTAACCCCTAATCTGCTGTCCCTAACACCGCCGACCCCTACATTATAGTTATTAACCCCTAATCTGCCCCCCAACGTCGCCGCAATCTAACTACAAGTATTAACCCCTAATCTGCCGACCCAATATCGCCGCCGCCTACATTATAGCTATTAACCCCTAATCTGCTGTCCCTAACACCGCCGACCCCTACATTATAGTTATTAACCCCTAATCTGCCCCCCCAACGTCGCCGCAATCTAACTACAAGTATTAACCCCTAATCTGCCGACCGCAAATCGCCGCCACTATAATAAACGTATTAACCCCCAAACCGCCGCACTCCCGCCTCGCAAACAGTATAATACATTTTATTAACCCCTAATCTGCCCTCCCTAACATCGCCGCCACCTACCTACAATTATTAACCCCTAATCTCCTGCCCACAACGTCGCTGCTACTATAATAAGGTTATTAACCCCTAAACCTAAGTCTAACCCTAACACTAACACCCCATAACTTAAATATAATTTAAATAAAACTAAATAAATTTACTATAGTTAAATAAATGAATCCTATTTAAAACTAAATACTTACCTGTAAAATAAACCCTAAGATAGCTGCAATATAACTAATAGTTACATTGTAGCTATTTTAGCATTTATATTTATTTTACAGGCAACTTTGTATTTATTTTAACTAGGTACAATAGCTATTAAATAGTTATTGACTAATTAATAGCAACCTAGTTAAAATAATTACAAAATTACCTGTAAAATAAATCCTAACCTAAGTTACAATTAAACCTAACACTACACTATCATTAAATAAATTAACTACAAGTACCTACAATTATCTACAATTAAATAAACTAAAGTACAAAAAAACCCCCACTAAATTACAAAAAAAACCAAACACTAAATTACAAAAAATAAAAAAATATTACAAGAATTTTAAACTAATTACACCTAATCTAAGCCCCCTAATAAAATAACAAAGCCCCCCAAAATAAAAAAAAATGCCCTACCCTATACTAAATTACAAAAGTTAACTGCTCTATTACCTTACCATAAATAAACTAAACTAAAGTAAACTAAAGTACAAAAAAAACCCCACTAAATTACAAAAAATAAAAAAATATTACAAGAATTTTAAACTAATTACACCTAATCTAAGCCCCCTAATAAAATAACAAAGCCCCCCAAAATAAAAAAATGCCCTACCCTATACTAAATTACAAAAGTTAACAGCTCTATTACCTTACCAGCCCTTAAAAGGGCCTTTTGCGGGGCATTCCCCAAAGAAAACAGCTCTTTTGCCTGTAAAAAAAAACACAATACCCCCCCCCACATTACAACCCACCACCCACATACCCCTACTCTAACCCAAACCCCCCTTAAATAAACCTAACACTACCCCCGTGAAGATCTCCCTACCTTGAGTTGTGTTCACCCAGCCGGGCCGAAGTCTTCATCCGATGGGGCAGAAGAGGACATCCAGACCGGCAGAAGTCTTCATCCAAGCGGGGCAAGAATGTCTTCCATCCATCAGAAAAGTACCAAAAAACAAACAAACACTAAATTACCAAAAATAATAAAAAATTACAATAATTTTAAACTAATTACACCTAATCTAAGCCCCCTGCTAGCTATTAATATAGCTACAATATAACTAATAGTTACATTGTAGCTATTTTAGGATTTATATTTATTTTACAGGCAACTTTGTATTTATTTTAACTAGGTACAATAGTTATTAAATAGTTAATAACTATTTAATAACTACCTAGCTAAAATAAATACAAATTTACCTGTAAAATAAATCCTAACCTAAGTTACAATTACACCTAACACTACACTATCATTAAATTAATTAAATAAATGAATCCTATTTAAAACTAAATACTTACCTGTAAAATAAACCCTAATATAGCTACAATATAACTAATAGTTACATTGTAGCTATTTTAGGATTTATATTTATTTTACAGGCAACTTTGTATTTATTTTAACTAGGTACAATAGCTATTAAATAGATATGTACTGTTTAATAGCTACCTAGTTAAAATAATTACAAAATTACCTGTAAAATAAATCCTAACCTAAGTTACAATTAAACCTAACACTACACTATCATGAAATACATTAAATAAATTAACTACAAGTACCTACAATTAAATACAATGAAATAAACTAAACTAAAGTACAAAAAAACATGTGGGTGGTGGGTTGTAATGTGGCGGGGGGGTATTGTGTTTTTTTTACAGGCAAAAGAGCTGTTTTCTTTGGGGCATGCCCCCGCAAAAGGCCCTTTTAAGGGCTGGTAAGGTAATAGAGCTGTTAACTTTTGTAATTTAGTATAGGGTAGGGCATTTTTTTATTTTGGGGGGCTTTGTTATTTTATTAGGGGGCTTAGATTAGGTGTAATTAGTTTAAAATTCTTGTAATTTTTTTTATTTTATGTAATTTAGTGGGGGGGGGGTTTGTACTTTAGTTTAGTTTATTTAATTGTATTTAATTGTAGGTACTTGTAGTTAATTTATTTATTGATAGTGTAGTGTTAGGTTTAATTGTAACTTAGGTTAGGATTTATTTTACAGGTAATTTTGTAATTATTTTAACTAGGTAGCTATTAAATAGTCAATATCTATTTAATAGCTATTGAACCTAGTTAAAATAAATACAAAGTTGCCTGTAAACTAAATATAAATGCTAAAATAGCTACAATGTAACTATTAGTTATATTGCAGCTATATTAGGGTTTATTTTACAGGTAAGTCTTTAGTTTTATATAGGATTCATTTATTTAATTAATTTAATGATAGTGTAGTGTTAGGTGTAATTGTAACTTAGGTTATGATTTATTTTACAGGTAAATTTGTATTTATTTTAGCTAGGTAGTTATTAAATAGTTATTAACTATTTAATAACTATTGTACCTAGTTAAAATAAATACAAAGTTGCCTGTAAAATAAATATAAATCCTAAAATAGCTACAATGTAACTATTAGTTATATTGTAGCTATATTAATAGCTAGTAGGGGGCTTAGATTAGGTGTAATTAGCTTAAAATTATTGTAATATTTTATTATTTTTGGTAATTTAGTGTTTGTTTGTATTTTGGTACTTGTATGATGGATGGAAGACTTCTTCTTGCCCCGTTTGGATGAAGACTTCTGACGGTCTGGATGTACTCTTCTGCCCCATTGGATGAAGACTTCGGCCCGGCTGGGTGAACACGACTCAAGGTAGGGAGATCTTCAGGGGGGTAGTGTTAGGTTTATTTAAGGGGGGTTTGGGTTAGAGTAGGGGTATGTGGGTGGTGGGTTGTAATGTGGGGGGGTATTGTGTTTTTTTTTACAGGCAAAAGAGCTGTTTTCTTTGGGGCATGCCCCGCAAAAGGCCCTTTTAAGGGTTGGTAAGGTAATAGAGCTGTTAACTTTTGTAATTTAGTATAGGGTAGGGCATTTTTTTTTATTTTGGCGGGCTTTGTTATTTTATTAGGGGGCTTAGATTAGGTGTAATTAGTTTAAAATTCTTGTAATATTTTTTTATTTTTTGTAATTTAGTGTTTTTTTTTTTTTTGTAATTTAGTGGGTTTTTTTTTGTACTTTAGTTTATTTAATTGTAGATAATTGTAGGTACTTGTAGTTAATTTATTTAATGATAGTGTAGTGTTAGGTTTAATTGTAACTTAGGTTAGGATTTATTTTACAGGTAATTTTGTAATTATTTTAACTAGGTAGCTATTAATTAGTCAATAACTATTTAATAGCTATTGTACCTAGTTAAAATAAATACAAAGTTGCCTGTAAAATAAATATAAATGCTAAAATAGCTACAATGTAACTATTAGTTATATTGCAGCTATATTAGGGTTTATTTTACAGGTAAGTATTTAGTTTTAAATAGGATTCATTTATTTAATGATAGTGTAGTGTTAGGTGTAATTGTAACTTAGGTTAGGATTTATTTTACAGGTAAATTTGTATTTATTTTAGCTAGGTAGTTATTAAATAGTTTGCATAAATAAAAAGAGAGAAGCGCTCAACCTGGGAACGAACAATAGCATAATAGCTTGTTCTATGGCTAGTTACCACCCTAGAAGCAGCCTCTTTTTGCTCAATATGTGCCTTTCACAGAAAAGAACTTTCCTGTAGCATATCAGTCTGATCCTGACTTCACAGTACAGTCCAGCCCCGAAATACCAGGCAATCCCTCTCTGAACAAGAGAAACAGCAAAACCCCAGACGTACGTTTCGGCCTATTGTGGGCCTCGTCAGTGAGGTGCAGCCATATCCCTCTAGGCACACTGAGCAACGGGTCCACGTCTGGATTCCCGCATCACACTTAGGGAGACTTCCCTAAGTGTCATAATTTGCATAAATAAAAAGAGAGAAGCGCTCAACCTGGGAACGAACAATAGCATAATAGCTTGTTCTATGGCTAGTTACCACCCTAGAAGCAGCCTCTTTTTGCTCAATATGTGCCTTTCACAGAAAAGAACTTTCCTGTAGCATATCAGTCTGATCCTGACTTCACAGTACAGTCCAGCCCCGAAATACCAGGCAATCCCTCTCTGAACAAGAGAAACAGCAAAACCCCAGACGTACGTTTCGGCCTATTGTGGGCCTCGTCAGTGAGGTGCAGCCATATCCCTCTAGGCACACTGAGCAACGGGTCCACGTCTGGATTCCCGCATCACACTTAGGGAGACTTCCCTAAGTGTCATAATTTGCATAAATAAAAAGAGAGAAGCGCTCAACCTGGGAACGAACAATAGCATAATAGCTTGTTCTATGGCTAGTTACCACCCTAGAAGCAGCCTCTTTTTGCTCAATATGTGCCTTTCACAGAAAAGAACTTTCCTGTAGCATATCAGTCTGATCCTGACTTCACAGTACAGTCCAGCCCCGAAATACCAGGCAATCCCTCTCTGAACAAGAGAAACAGCAAAACCCCAGACGTACGTTTCGGCCTATTGTGGGCCTCGTCAGTGAGGTGCAGCCATATCCCTCTAGGCACACTGAGCAACGGGTCCACGTCTGGATTCCCGCATCACACTTAGGGAGACTTCCCTAAGTGTCATAATTTGCATAAATAAAAAGAGAGAAGCGCTCAACCTGGGAACGAACAATAGCATAATAGCTTGTTCTATGGCTAGTTACCACCCTAGAAGCAGCCTCTTTTTGCTCAATATGTGCCTTTCACAGAAAAGAACTTTCCTGTAGCATATCAGTCTGATCCTGACTTCACAGTACAGTCCAGCCCCGAAATACCAGGCAATCCCTCTCTGAACAAGAGAAACAGCAAAACCCCAGACGTACGTTTCGGCCTATTGTGGGCCTCGTCAGTGAGGTGCAGCCATATCCCTCTAGGCACACTGAGCAACGGGTCCACGTCTGGATTCCCGCATCACACTTAGGGAGACTTCCCTAAGTGTCATAATTTGCATAAATAAAAAGAGAGAAGCGCTCAACCTGGGAACGAACAATAGCATAATAGCTTGTTCTATGGCTAGTTACCACCCTAGAAGCAGCCTCTTTTTGCTCAATATGTGCCTTTCACAGAAAAGAACTTTCCTGTAGCATATCAGTCTGATCCTGACTTCACAGTACAGTCCAGCCCCGAAATACCAGGCAATCCCTCTCTGAACAAGAGAAACAGCAAAACCCCAGACGTACGTTTCGGCCTATTGTGGGCCTCGTCAGTGAGGTGCAGCCCATATCCCTATAGGCACACTGAGCAAACGGGTCCACGTCGTGGATTCCCGCCTCACACTTAGGGAGACTTCCACTAAGTGTCATATATTTGCATAAATAAAAAGAGAGAAGCGCTCAACCTGCGGGAACGAACAATAGCATAATAGCTTGTTCTATGGCTAGTTAACACCCCTAGAAGCAGCCCTCCTTTTTGCTCAATATGTGCCCTTTCACAGAAAAGAACTTTCCTGTAGCATATCAGTCTGATCCTGACTTTCACAGTACAGTCCAAGCCCCCGAAAATACCAGGCAAATCCCTCTCTGAACAAGGAGAAACAGCAAAACCCCAGACGTACGTTTCGGCCTATTGTGGGCCCTCGTCAGTGAGGTGCAGACATATCCCTCCTAGGCACACTGAGCAACGGGTCCACGTTCTGGATTCCCGCATCACACTTAGGGAGACTTCCCTAAGTGTCATAATTTGCATAAATAAAAAGAGGAGAAGCGCTCAACCTGGGAACGAACGAACAATAGCATAATAGCTTGTTCTATGGCTAGTTACCACCCTAGAAGCAGCCCTCTTTTTGCTCAATATGTGCACCTTTCACAGAAAAGAAACTTTCCTGTAGCATATCAGTCTGATCCTGACTTCACAGTTACAGTCCCAGCCCCGAAAATACCAGGCAATCCCTCTCTGAACAAGAGAAACAGCAAAACCCCAGACGTACGTTTCGGCCTATTGTGGGCCTCGTCAGTGAGGTGCAGCCATATCCCTCTAGGCCACACTGAGCAACGGGTCCACGTCTGGATTCCCGCATCACATTTAGGGAGACTTCCCTAAGTGTCATAATTTGCATAAATAAAAGAGAGAAGCGCTCAACCTGGGAACGAACAATAGCATAATAGCTTGTTCTATAGGCTAGTTACCACCCTAGAAGCAGCCTCTTTTTGCTCAATATGTGCCTTTCACAGAAAAGAACTTTCCTGTAGCATATCAGTCTGATCCTGACTTCACAGTACAGTCCAGCCCCGAAATACCAGGCAATCCCTCTCTGAACAAGAGAAACAGCAAAACCCCAGACGTACGTTTCGGCCTATTGTGGGCCTCGTCAGTGAGGTGCAGCCATATCCCTCTAGGCACACTGAGCAACGGGTCCACGTCTGGATTCCCGCATCACCACTTAGGGAGACTTCCCTAAGTGTCATATTTTGCCATAAATAAAAAGAGAGAAGCGCTCAACCTGGGAACGAAACAATAGCATAATAGCTTGTTCTATGGCTAGTTACCACCCTAGAAGCAGCCCTCTTTTTGCTCAATATGTGCCTTTCACAGAAAAGAACTTTCCTGTAGCATATCAGTCTGATCCTGACTTCACAGTACAGTCCAGCCCCGAAATACCAGGCAATCCCTCTCTGAACAAGAGAAACAGCCAAAACCCCAGACGTACGTTTCGGCCTATTGTGGGCCTCGTCAGTGAGGTGCAGCCATATCCCTCTAGGCACACTGAGGCAACGGGTCCACGTCTGGATTCCCGCATCACACTTAGGGAGACTTCCCCTAAGTGTCATAATTTGCATAAATAAAAAGAGAGAAGCGCTCAACCTGGGAACGAACAATAGCATAATAGCTTGTTCTATGGCTAGTTACCACCCTAGAAGCAGCCTCTTTTTGCTCAATATGTGCCTTTCACAGAAAAGAACTTTCCTGTAGCATATCAGTCTGATCCTGACTTCACAGTACAGTCCAGCCCCGAAATACCAGGCAATCCCTCTCTGAACAAGAGAAACAGCAAAACCCCAGACGTACGTTTCGGCCTATTGTGGGCCTCGTCAGTGAGGTGCAGCCATATCCCTCTAGGCACACTGAGCAACGGGTCCACGTCTCGGATTCCCGCATCACACTTAGGGAGACTTCCCTAAGTGTCATAATTTGCATAAATAAAAGAGAGAAGCGCTCAACCTGGGAACGAACAATAGCATAATAGCTTGTTCTATGGCTAGTTACCACCCTAGAAGCAGGCCTCTTTTTGCTCAATATGTGCCTTTCACAGAAAAGAACTTTCCTGTAGCATATCAGTCTGATCCTGACTTCACAGTACAGTCCAGCCCCCGAAATACCAGGCCAATCCCTCTCTGAACAAGAGAAACAGCAAAAACCCAGACGTACGTTTCGGCCTATTGTGGGCCTCGTCAGTGAGGTGCAGCCATATCCCTCTAGGCACACTGAGCAACGGGTCCACGTCTGGATTCCCCGCATCACACTTAGGGAGACTTCCCTAAGTGTCATAATTTGCATAAATAAAAGAGAGAAGCGCTCAACCTGGGAACGAACAATAGCATAATAGCTTGTTCTATGGCTAGTTACCACCCTAGAAGCAGCCTCTTTTTGCTCAATATGTGCCTTTCACAGAAAAGAACTTTCCTGTAGCATATCAGTCTGATCCTGACTTCACAGTACAGTCCAGCCCCGAAATACAGGCAATCCCTTTCTGAACAAGAGAAACAGCAAAACCCCAGACGCTACGTTTCGGCCTATGTGGGCCTCGTCAGTGAGGTGCAGCCATATCCCTCTAGGCACACTGAGCAACGGGTCCACGTCTGGATTCCCGCATCACACTTAGGGAGACTTCCTAAGTGTCATAATTTGCATAAAATAAAAAGAGAGAAGCGCTCAACCTGGGAACGAACAATAGCATAATAGCTTGTTCCTATGGCTAGTTACCACCTAGAAGCAGCTCTTTTTTGCTCAATATGTGCCTTTTCACAGAAAAGAACTTTCCTGTAGCATATCAGTCTGATCCTGACTTCACAGTACAGTCCAGCCCCCGAATACCAGGCCAATCCCTTCTGAAACAAGAGAAACAGCAAAACCCCCAGACGTACGTTTCGGCTATTGTGGGCCCTCGTCAGTAGAGTGCAGCCATATCCCTCTAGGCACACTGAGCAACGGGTCCACGTCTGGATTCCCGCCATCACACTTAGGGAGACTTCCCTAAGTGTCATAATTTGCATAAATAAAAAGAGAGAAGCGCTCAACCTCTGGGAACGAAACAATAGCATAAATAGCTTGTTCTATGGCTAGTTACCACCTAGAAGCAGCCTCTTTTTGCTCAATATGTGCCTTTCACAGAAAAGAACTTTCCTGTAGCATATCAGTACTGATCCTGACTTCCAGTACAGTCCAGCCCCCGAAATACCAGGCAATCCCTCTCTGAACAAGAGAAACAGCAAAACCACCAGACGTACGTTTCGGCCTATTGTGGGCCTCGTCAGTGAGGTGCAGCCATATCCCTCTAGGCACACTGAGCAACGGGTCCACGTCTGGATTCCCGCATCACACTTAGGGAGACTTCCTAAGTGTCATAATTTGCATAAATAAAAAGAGAGAAGCGCTCAACCTGGGAACGAACAATAGCATAATAGCTTGTTCTATGGCTAGTTACCACCCTAGAAGCAGCCTCTTTTTGCTCAATATGTGCCTTTCACAGAAAGAACTTTCCTGTAGCATATCAGTCTGATCCTGACTTCACAGTACAGTCCAGCCCCGAAATACCAGGCAATCCTCTCTGAACAAGAGAAACAGCAAAAACCCCAGACGTACGTTTCGGCCTATTGTGGGCCTCGTCAGTGAGGTGCAGCCCATATCCCTCTAGGCACACTGAGCAACGGGTCCACGTCTGGATTCCCGCATCACACTTAGGGAGACTTCCCTAAGTGTCATAATTTGCATAAATAAAAAGAGAGAAGCGCTCAAACCTGGGAACGAACAATAGCATATTAGCTTGTTCTATGGCTAGTTACCACCCTAGAAGCAGCCTCTTTTTGCCTCAATATGTGCCTTTCACAGAAAAGAACTTTCCTGTAGCATATCAGTCTGATCCTGACTTCACAGTACAGTCCAGCCCCGAAATACCAGGCAATCCCTCTCTGAACAAGAGAAACAGCAAAACCCCAGACGTACGTTTCGGCCTATTGTGGGCCTCGTCAGTGAGGTGCAGCCATATCCCTCTAGGCACACTGAGCAACGGGTCCACGTCTGGATTCCCGCATCACACTTAGGGAGACTTCCCTAAAGTGTCATAATTTGCATAAATAAAAAGAGAGAAGCGCTCAACCTGGGAACGAACAATAGCATATAGCTTGTTCTATGGCTAGTTACCACCCTAGAAGCAGCCTCTTTTTGCTCAATATGTGCCTTTCACAGAAAAGAACTTTCCTGTAGCATAATCAGTCTGATCCTGACTTCACAGTACAGTCCAGCCCCCGAAATACCAGGCCAATCCCTCTCTGAACAAGAGAAACAGCAAAACCCCAGACGTACGTTTCGGCCTATTGTGGGCCTCGTCAGTGAGGTGCAGCCATATCCCTCTAGGCACACTGAGCAACGGGTCCACGTCTGGATTCCCGCATCACATTTAGGGAGACTTCCCTAAGTGTCATAATTTGCATAAATAAAAAGAGAGAAGCGCTCAACCTGGGAACGAACAATAGCATAATAGCTTGTTCTATGGCTAGTTACCACCCTAGAAGCAGCCTCTTTTTGCTCAATATGTGCCTTTCACAGAAAGAACTTTCCTGTAGGCATATCAGTCTGATCCTGACTTCACAGTACAGTCCAGCCCCGAAATACCAGGCAATCCCTCTCTGAACAAGAGAAACAGCAAAACCCCAAGACGTACGTTTCGGCCATTGTGGGCCTCGTCAGTGAGGTGCAGCCATATCCCTCTAGGCACACTGAGCAACGGGTCCACGTCTGGATTCCCGCATCACACTTAGGGAGACTTCCCTAAGTGTCATAATTTGCATAAATAAAAAGAGAGAAGCGCTCAACCTGGGAACGAACAATAGCATAATAGCTTGTTCTATGGCTAGTTACCACCCTAGAAGCAGCCTCTTTTTGCTCAATATGTGCCTTTCACAGAAAAGAACTTTCCTGTAGCATATCAGTCTGATCCTGACTTCACAGTACAGTCCAGCCCCGAAATACCAGGCAATCCCTCTCTGAACAAGAGAAACAGCAAAACCCCAGACGTACGTTTCGGCCTATTGTGGGCCTCGTCAGTGAGGTGCAGCCATATCCCTCTAGGCACACTGAGCAACGGGTCCACGTCTGGATTCCCGCATCACACTTAGGGAGACTTCCCTAAGTGTCATAATTTGCATAAATAAAAAGAGAGAAGCGCTCAACCTGGGAACGAACAATAGCATAATAGCTTGTTCTATGGCTAGTTACCACCCTAGAAGCAGCCCTCTTTTTGCTCAATATGTGCCTTTCACAGAAAAGAACTTTCCTGTAGCATATCAGTCTGATCCTGACTTCACAGTACAGTCCAGCCCCGAAATACCAGGCAATCCCTCTCTGAACAAGAGAAACAGCAAAAACCCCAGACGTACGTTTCGGCCTATTGTGGGCCTCGTCAGTGAGGTGCAGCCATATCCCTCTAGGCACACTGAGCACCGGGTCCACGTCTGGATTCCCGCATCACACTTAGGGAGACTTCCCTAAGTGTCATAATTTGCATAAATAAAAAGAGAGAAGCGCTCAACCTGGGAACGAACAATAGCATAATAGCTTGTTCTATGGCTAGTTACCACCCTAGAAGCAGCCTCTTTTTGCTCAATATGTGCCTTTCACAGAAAAGAACTTTCCTGTAGCATATCAGTCTGATCCTGACTTCACAGTACAGTCCAGCCCCGAAATACCAGGCAATCCCTCTCTGAACAAGAGAAACAGCAAAACCCCAGACGTACGTTTCGGCCTATTGTGGGCCTCGTCAGTGAGGTGCAGCCATATCCCTCTAGGCACACTGAGCAACGGGTCCACGTCTGGATTCCCGCATCACACTTAGGGAGACTTCCCTAAGTGTCATAATTTGCATAAATAAAAAGAGAGAAGCGCTCAACCTGGGAACGAACAATAGCATAATAGCTTGTTCTATGGCTAGTTACCACCCTAGAAGCAGCCTCTTTTTGCTCAATATGTGCCTTTCACAGAAAAGAACTTTCCTGTAGCATATCAGTCTGATCCTGACTTCACAGTACAGTCCAGCCCCGAAATACCAGGCAATCCCTCTCTGAACAAGAGAAACAGCAAAACCCCAGACGTACGTTTCGGCCTATTGTGGGCCTCGTCAGTGAGGTGCAGCCATATCCCTCTAGGCACACTGAGCAACGGGTCCACGTCTGGATTCCCGCATCACACTTAGGGAGACTTCCCTAAGTGTCATAATTTGCATAAATAAAAAGAGAGAAGCGCTCAACCTGGGAACGAACAATAGCATAATAGCTTGTTCTATGGCTAGTTACCACCCTAGAAGCAGCCTCTTTTTGCTCAATATGTGCCTTTCACAGAAAAGAACTTTCCTGTAGCATATCAGTCTGATCCTGACTTCACAGTACAGTCCAGCCCCGAAATACCAGGCAATCCCTCTCTGAACAAGAGAAACAGCAAAACCCCAGACGTACGTTTCGGCCTATTGTGGGCCTCGTCAGTGAGGTGCAGCCATATCCCTCTAGGCACACTGAGCAACGGGTCCACGTCTGGATTCCCGCATCACACTTAGGGAGACTTCCCTAAGTGTCATAATTTGCATAAATAAAAGAGAGAAGCGCTCAACCTGGGAACGAACAATAGCATAATAGCTTGTTCTATGGCTAGTTACCACCCTAGAAGCAGCCTCTTTTTGCTCAATATGTGCCTTTCACAGAAAAGAACTTTCCTGTAGCATATCAGTCTGATCCTGACTTCACAGTACAGTCCAGCCCCGAAATACCAGGCAATCCCTCTCTGTTCAGAGGAGAATTGCCTGGTATTTCGGGGCTGGACTGACCTTACTTGGCGGGATCAGACTGATATACTTCAGGAAAGTTTTCTTCTGTGAAAAGCACACTGGTCTAAAAGAGGCTGCTTCCGGGTGGTAAATCGCCATAGAACAAGCCACTGAGCTGTTGTTCGTTCCTGGTAGAGCGCTTCTCTCTTTGTATGCAAATTATATGACCCTGGGGAAGTCTCCCTATGGGTGATGGGGGAAACCAGACGTGGACTCCTTGCCCAGTGTGCTTAGAGGAATGTGGCTGCACCTCACTGACGAGGCCCCATAGGAGGCCGAAACGATCGTCTGGGGTTGTCATGTTCCTTGTTCAGAGGAGAATTGCCTGGTATTTCGGGGCTGGACTGACCTTACTTGGCGGGATCAGACTGATATACTTCAGGAAAGTTTTCTTCTGTGAAAGCACACTGGTCTAAAAGAGGCTGCTTCCGGGTGGTAAATCGCCATAGAACAAGCCACTGAGCTGTTGTTCGTTCCTGGTAGAGCGCTTCTCTCTTTGTATGCAAATTATTATGACCCTGGGGAAGTCTCCCTATGGGTGATGGGGGAAACCAGACGTGGACTCCTTGCCCAGTGTGCTTAGAGGAATGTGGCTGCACCTCACTGACGAGGCCCATAGGAGGCCGAAACGATCGTCTGGGGTTGTCATGTTCCTTGTTCAGAGGAGAATTGCCTGGTATTTCGGGGCTGGACTGACCTTACTTGGCGGGATCAGACTGATATACTTCAGGAAAGTTTTCTTCTGTGAAAAGCACACTGGTCTAAAAGAGGCTGCTTCCGGGTGGTAAATCGCCATAGAACAAGCCACTGAGCTGTTGTTCGTTCCTGGTAGAGCGCTTCTCTCTTTGTATGCAAATTATTATGACCCTGGGGAAGTCTCCCTATGGGTGATGGGGGAAACCAGACGTGGACTCCTTGCCCAGTGTGCTTAGAGGAATGTGGCTGCACCTCACTGACGAGGCCCATAGGAGGCCGAAACGATCGTCTGGGGTTGTCATGTTCCTTGTTCAGAGGAGAATTGCCTGGTATTTCGGGGCTGGACTGACCTTACTTGGCGGGATCAGACTGATATACTTCAGGAAAGTTTTCTTCTGTGAAAAGCACACTGGTCTAAAAGAGGCTGCTTCCGGGTGGTAAATCGCCATAGAACAAGCCACTGAGCTGTTGTTCGTTCCTGGTAGAGCGCTTCTCTCTTTGTATGCAAGTTATTAAATAGTTATTAACTATTTAATAACTATTGTACCTAGTTAAAATAAATACAAAGTTGCCTGTAAAATAAATATAAATCCTAAAATAGCTACAATGTAACTATTAGTTATATTGCAGCTATCTTAGGGTTTATTTTACAGGTAAGTCTTTAGTTTTAAATAGGATTCATTTATTTAACTATAGTAAATTTATTTAGTTTTATTTAAATTATATTTAAGTTAGGGGGTGTTAGTGTTAGGGTTAGACTTAGGTTTAGGGGTTAATAACCTTATTATAGTAGCGGCGACGTTGTGGGCAGGAGATTAGGGGTTAATAATTGTAGGTAGGTGGCGGCGATGTTAGGGAGGGCAGATTAGGGGTTAATAAAATGTATTATAGTGTTTGCGAGGCGGGAGTGCGGCGGTTTAGGGGTTAATAGGTTTATTATAGTGGCGGCGATTTGCGGTCGGCAGATTAGGGGTTAATACTTGTAGTTAGATTGCGGCGACGTTGGGGGGGGGCAGATTAGGGGTTAATAACTATAATGTAGGGGTCGGCGGTGTTAGGGACAGCAGATTAGGGGTTAATAGCTATAATGTAGGCGGCGGCGATATCGGGTCGGCAGATTAGGGGTTAATACTTGGAGTTAGATCGCGGCGACGTTGGGGGGGGCAGATTAGGGGTTAATAACTATAATGCAGGGGTCGGCGGTGTTAGGGACAGCAGATTAGGGGTTAATAGCTATAATGTAGGCGGCGGCGATATCGGGTCGGCAGATTAGGGGTTAATACTTGTAGTTAGATTGCAGCGACGTTGGGGGGGGCAGATTAGGGGTTAATAACTATAATGTAGGGGTCGGCGGTGTTAGGGACAGCAGATTAAGGGTTAATAGCTATAATGTAGGCGGCGGCGATATCGGGTCGGCAGATTAGGGGTTAATACTTGTAGTTAGATTGCAGCGACGTTGGGGGGGGCAGATTAGGGGTTAATAACTATAATGTAGGGGTCGGCGGTGTTAGGTACAGCAGATTAAGGGTTAATAGCTATAATGTAGGCGGCAGCGAGATCGGGTCGGCAGATTAGGGGTTAATACTTGTAGTTAGATTGCAGCGACGTTGGGGGGGGGGCAGATTAGGGGTTAATAACTATAATGTAGGGGTTGGCGGGTGTTAGGGACAGCAGATTAGGGGTTAATAGCTATAATGTAGGCGGCGGCGATATCGGGTCGGCAGATTAGGGGTTAATACTTGTAGTTAGATTGCGGCGACGTTGGGGGGGGCAGATTAGGGGTTAATAACTATAATGTAGGGGTCGGCGATGTTAGGGACAGCAGATTAGGGGTTAATAGTTATAATGTAGGTTGCGGCGATATCCGATCGGCAGATTAGGGGTTAAATAATGTTATTATAGGGTTTGCGATGTCGGGGGGCCTCGGTTTAGTGGTTCATAGGTAGTTTATGGGTGTTAGTGACTTAGTGTACTAAAACATACCGAATTTCGGAACCGAATAGAACCGAATTCAGCCGAATCCGAATAAATCCGAAACAAATTTATTCGGATCCGAATAAATCCGAAACAAATTTATTCAAATTTTGCCGAATCCGATTCGACCCAAACCGAAATTCGAAAAGTCCGAATCGTTCCGAACCGAAAACGAACCAAATTTTTTAGCCGTGCACATGTCTACTTAAAAGATTCTGATGCTTTTAAGTTTGCCAAAATGGCAATTTTATGTCCAAAAAATAGTGATGTTGACAAGATCAATGAAGAAGTTCATAGTTTGTTACAATGTGAAACCTCTACTTATTTAAGCACTGATTCTATTTATGATGAATCACATGAAGACAGGAATAATTACCCAGTTGAGTTTTTAAATGAATTGGCTCCTTCTGGAATGCCAGTTCATAAACTCAATCTTAAAATTGGTATTATTATTATGCTTTTGCGTAACCTTAATACTAAGAGAGGTCTCTGTAATGGTTGTGAAAGCTTTGCGGCAACATTTAATTATCGCTCAAGTATTAACAGGTACCGTTGAAGGGCAAAATGTCTTTATTCCTCGAATAGACTTAGCCCCAAGTAATACAGAACTTCCTTTTATATTGCGAAGAAGACAATTTCCAGTTAAATTGGCATTCACTATGACTATTAGCAAGTCTCAAGGTCAAACTTTAGATACAGTTGGCATCTATTTGCCTGAACCTGTTTTCAGCCATGGTCAGCTATATGTAGCTTTCTTTCGAGTAAAAAGCTCTGCTGAAGTAAAAGTTAAAGTCAAAGATGGACGAGAACAAGGCTACTTATTAACAGGAAGTGATGCCTGTTTTACAAAAAATGTGGTCTACAAAGACATATACTCAAAGTAGACATAATTAGAAGAGCAGCAATTTTGGATATATTTAGGACAGCAGTCAGTCCAAATATGGTGTCGCTACACCTGTAGCTTAAATATATATATATATATAAAATAAGTGTGACCAAATAGGGTGTTGCTATACCTGTAGCTTATTATATAAGCTTATTATATATATAAAGTATTTTTGATATATTTAGGGCAGCAGTCCATAAAAATATGGTGTTGCTACTAGCTTAAATATTTATATAAAAGCAGACTTACCAAATAGGATGTTGCTGCATCTGTAGCTTAAAAAAGAAATAGATTGCCCTCTGGACAGGCTTATCGCATATTATATATATATATATATATATATATATATATATATATATATATATATATATATATATATATATATATATATATATATATATATATATATATATATATATATAATCGAGAAAGATACGGAGGGGACGCAAGTGCTATAAGAGCTTAAGCCTAAGCAAGGTAGGCAAAAAACTGTATAATACAGTAAATAGTGGTGCAGACCCTTTAAGAATTTATGTAGTGGAAAATTTAGGAGAAAAACCAGGACTGAAATCTTGGTATGTAAAGACAGGGAATTCAGCACTCTTTTAAATAAAGCTCAAAGAAGTTAAATTCCAAAAATATTGAATTTTTATTGTTCGTGATAAAGCAGTCCTCCACACCGGAAGAACACAGCCCCACATCAAATACTTAGCAACAAAATTCAGTGTGAAAAATACACATTTATAAGCCAAGTGTTAGGGGGATATATGATAGCCTTAAA
Source organism: Bombina bombina (assembly GCF_027579735.1). Classification (NCBI taxonomy): domain Eukaryota; kingdom Metazoa; phylum Chordata; class Amphibia; order Anura; family Bombinatoridae; genus Bombina; species Bombina bombina. The sequence goes on along the minus strand of NC_069505.1, from coordinate 58,443,732 downwards.
ACCTGACCGGTCAGGGGCACACACCAATTAGGCAAAAGGAACAGGTTATCAAAATTTAAAAGGCATTAGTGTTACTGGAGTTGTCTGAATAATATTAAAGCCAACTACACCCTGCTGCACACAGAGCCTCATATAGTACAATACTGAGGTATCAGGATCAGGAACCAGCCAACTATAGGCAGGAATAATAAAAACTTTTGCCTACGCTGGTGTCAGATTCTTAACAAGTGTTCAATGGACCTGATTCTACTTGTCATTGAGGAATGTACAAACATTTTGGCTACAGTCAGAGAAGAACTAACTATATTTAACAACCAGAAATTGCAAGTACTCATGGATGATCCTGACAATGCATGGATGGAAAAGATCGGCAAACAAGTAAATGAGTACAAGAAAGAACTCATGGCCTTTAAGAATCAGAAGATCACCACTGTGGACAATGACTATAAGGAGAAAAAAGTCTACTATTGGCTACATGGTAGCAATCAACAGAGAAACACACAAAGACCAAGACGACAGCGACAATACCGGTCCAGATTCTTAAACACAGTTGACAGCAGCTCAGGATCAGATAATGAGGCTAACTATGTGGAACAAGGAAATACAGATCAGGTACCATCTACTTCTAACTCACATTTTTTAGGGGTCACAACCAGATCAGCCAACACAAGAGGCCGAGGCCGCACCCGAGGAGGGGGAACTACTGTGGCAAGAAGACCACCCCTACCACCCAGGTAGAGAAACTGGATATTGTCATTAACATCAGTGACAGGACATTGACGGCTGATGAAAATAGCCTTCTCAACAAAGGCCTTACCTTCATCCCCACATTTAAACACAATGACTTTGATACGTACCTTGATATACAAAAATTCCAGAGGAATCTAAAACTTAAAGAACATTTCAAAGATCTAAATGCGGACACAGAGCGCAAGAGATTTAGAGCCAAAAGTAAATTTGAACCTAACACCTGTGGAACTAGTATCAAAACTTTTACTAGGCTAATTTCCAAGGATTCTGGACAATGTAACAATGAATTTCATCGTCCAAACTTAACCAAGACAGAGAGATTGGCAATAAAGACACTCTCCTCTGACCCTGATATTGTCATACGCCCGGCTGACAAGGGTGGGGCCATTGTCATTATGAATTATACGCAGTACCGGACAGAAATACTGAGGCAACTCAATGATGGAGTGACATACAAAAAACTCACCTGGAACCCCACTGAAGAATTCAAAATGGAGATTGATACAACACTGACAGAAGCATTACAACTTAAGTGGATTGATCAGGATGAATTTGACTTCCTCTGCACTATACATCCCATCCATCCGATACTTTATACCCTGCCAAAAATACACAAGGACCAAATAAACCCACCTGGAAGACCGATAGTCTCCGCAAGGGGCTCTCTGCTACAACCATTGGCTCAATATGTTGATGTAGTTCTACAACCTATCGTTAGATCCATGGACTCCTACATCAAAGACTCAGGTGAACTTATTAAGATACTTAACACTGTGGAGGGTATCACCCAGGATGATATCCTGGTAACTATGGATGTGAGAAGTTTGTACACGGTGATCCCTCATGCCGGGGGGTATAAATGCAATTGCAGCAGCATTGGACCAGTACCCATACATAGGACCACCCACAACCTTTATCCTAAATCTTCTTGAGAAATGTCTAAAATTGAACTATTTTCGCTTTGAAGATACTTTCTACCAGCAACTGACAGGGACAGCCATGGGATCTAATATGGCACCGTCGTATGCAAACCTTTACATGCAGCAATTTGAAAGAGACGTCATGGATGTGTTCAATCATGGAATGATAAGACACTATAGAAGGTACATTGATGATGTCTTCTTTGTGTGGCATGGACCAGTGGGACTCCTCACTGAATGGGTAACCGAACTCAATGCACTACCAAACCCAATCAAATTTGAGTTGAAATATGATCCAGAGAAGATAGATTTCCTTGATTTACGGATTTATAAGAAACATGATAGACTTTTCACAACCCTTTTCTCTAAACCTACTGACCGAAACTCATTGCTAGAAGCCACAAGCAATCACCCCCCACATACCCGGAAGGCAATAATTAAATCACAGCTGATACGGGTTGTACGAAACAACACGGAGACCACAAATAGAGATCTCCAACTGGACCAGATGGCTGAGAAATTCCAACAAAGGGGATATAAGGATAACCTGATTAAGAAGGTGAGAGAGGAAATTGAAACAAACATGGCACAAGACACTCCAGCAATCACTAGGAAAGAGACCCCAAGGATGGTCTTTACAACCACCTTTGACAGAGGAAAGAAACCATTGGCAGATTCAATTCGTAACAGGTGGAGATTCTGGGCACAGACCGGACACTACCCTTTGGGCATATGGATCCACCAATCATGGGCTATAGACGGGGTAGAAGTCTAAGGGACATACTTATGCAAACAGATCCTCAACATAGTTACACCAAGAAATGGCTTAGAACTAACAAAATGGGTTGTTACAGATGCAAGGGCTGCACAACTTGCAGCGGTATGATCCCATGCAAAAGTATTCAGACACCCCCATACTACCCAGAAATTCACTATAAAGCACTTCATCACCTGTACAACAAGCCATGTCGTATACCTACTGAGCTGTTGCTGTGGACGTTTTTATGTTGGCAAAACAACAGACAACGCACGCTTAAGAATGGCAAACCATCGCTCGGCGATAAGAACTGCTATCGACAAAGGGACCTCGGATCAACCGGTGGCAAGACATTTCGTGCAAGCAGGCCACAAGGTAACAGATTTACGCTTCATTTTAATTGACCACGTCCCCCCCCTCAGGCGTGGGGGTGACCGGGGCAGGACACTCTTGCAGATGGAGGCTAGATGGATCCATAGACTAGATACCATCTACCCCAGAGGATTAAACATGTCGAATGATTGGCACTGTTTCCTCTGATGCCTTGACTCACCATAGCTGTATATGTCCTTGTGCACAACAATGTATTCGTATTGACAGCATTTAGTGTATTATATATGCTGGTTAGGGTGCACTTGTACTATACATTTTTGATATGGTGACCCGTAGGCGCTGTGCATTTAGCATCTTGATATTGCCTTGATATATATTTTTTGATTTTTTGATATTTTCTGTCTTTTGCTATTCTCTGCAAATTTTGGCTCAACTGAAATGTCTACCTGTAGCGTGCCCTCTTTTGATTGTGTCTCTCTAACTCAACTTGATTGCCATATGTATACAGGGGGTCAATGATATCTGTATTGAGATCCTACTGTACGAGTGACCTTCTCGGGCACAAGTATGTTTTATACATGTTACATTTGGGAGGACCTGTAGGGGTATTAGACCATTGAACTATGGTATACCATTCGTCAAACTGTTACTATGGTGCCTATTCTAAATAGAATTACCCCGTAATAATATCTGTGGTGCATGATCTAACATTCATATAAATTACACCCTAGTGGCTCTTATGAGCATGTAAGACCCATGATGGCAGTACCCAACTACCCCCCTTTTTTCTCTACTTGGCCTGTGATGCAGGCTGGCTATTGATTTAATTTAATTTATTCACTAACGGTTTAATATTAATTTGGTTATTTTTAATTTTTTATATTTTTTATCTTTTAATTTCTAATGATTCACGTTTTAAGCAGTAAATCCGTGTTGCTCTAGGTTCGTCTTATCCTGAATCTGCCTGCCTCCCATTATCACGCACACAGCGGTTTTTTATAGCTCCCACCAAATGCTCTGATGTTTAGGCACACATATGATTATACATACTTATTCACAATAGACCATATTTAAGACCTATGTGACCATTTAATATAAGCCTGATATACTAGCTTTGATTTTCTTGGGGCTCACAAAGAAGCTCAGTTGAGATAGGTATAGTAGCAGCCCGGCATAACTCTAATCACAGGCTCCGCTGTCACTCCGTGACCTAGCTACGCCCATTGACTGACTGACAGGCTATGCTAATTAGCCATGCGGTCGTGCTCCAAGCTCACTCACGCTATACCGGGTTGAGCCGCGCCTGTTTCACTGATGCACTACAGACTCGGTACACAGACTTGCTACATAGGTAAATACACGCACCCATGTTTACATCTATCTTAGCTCCCAACACTAGGGTATAATACACCGGCTAAGACATCCTGCATACAACCCTGACACTGGGAACTACGGGCCTTTTTGTTATATTCAACTCGCATGGGACACAACACATTGCTCTGCGCGCCCAGGGGGCTTGACAATTTTGTATTTTTGTATATTTGTATCTGCCAGAATGTCAGATTAGTACTTATAGCTCACATACTTTTACATAGGATTGGTCATAGCAAGCCTTGGGATAAATATGGGGGACATTGAATTAGCAGTAACAGACCTCATATATATCTATATATATCTGATTGACTTTTTATTATTTGTTTATTTTTCATCTAGTTCAAATGCTAGAAGTTTAAATGCCTAATCTATGTTGCAATGTTTATATGATATGGCTTATGTGTATATTTCCTTAAGATTGAGTCCTGTAACTGGATACAGGGAGGTGGATATGTTTTTAAACAGTGCAACTGATAGATAGATTCCTCTTCTTGCATGATGTTTACTTTGATTATTTGATTATTTGATTAGTGTGTTTTCCATCATTGCTTGTCTAAATATACTTTAAGCTACTTAAACTGGATCAGTAACTAATTACAGTGATTCTATTGTAACTACTGAATATCTACTACTACTGATGATTGTACATATTAGTGTTCAACTATGAGGTTATGCAAAATACTTGCATATGCAGTTTGTTTTATTTTGTATTTTGATTGTGTTTTCTGGTGGTATGGTCATGGGGCCTTGTTTGTGTGTTACCATGGTGATGGATTTTTGGCGCAATTTTGATGTTTGTGATGGGTGGGGCTAGTGCTATATATTGCACACTTTGTTCACTTGCACTGTTGTCTGGTCTGAGGAAGGGGTCTGCGAACCCCGAAACGTTACCACAATAAAGATTTGAAGGTTTCTGAAACTAAATCCAGTGAGTGCAGTCCTTTATTGGATATAGACTATATATATATATATATATATATATATATATATATATATATATAATCGAGAAAGATACGGAGGGGACGCAAGTGCTATAAGAGCTTAAGCCTAAGCAAGGTAGGCAAAAAACTGTATAATACAGTAAATAGTGGTGCAGACCCTTTAAGAATTTATGTAGTGGAAAATTTAGGAGAAAAACCAGGACTGAAATCTTGGTATGTAAAGACAGGGAATTCAGCACTCTTTTAAATAAAGCTCAAAGAAGTTAAATTCCAAAAATATTGAATTTTTATTGTTCGTGATAAAGCAGTCCTCCACACCGGAAGAACACAGCCCCACATCAAATACTTAGCAACAAAATTCAGTGTGAAAAATACACATTTATAAGCCAAGTGTTAGGGGGATATATGATAGCCTTAAAACCTGACCGGTCAGGGGCACACACCAATTAGGCAAAAGGAACAGGTTATCAAAATTTAAAAGGCATTAGTGTTACTGGAGTTGTCTGAATAATATTAAAGCCAACTACACCCTGCTGCACACAGAGCCTCATATAGTACAATACTGAGGTATACCCTGGGCAGGTTAATAGAAGGGATCTAAGAGGCTTTAAATAACCACAGTAAAATAGTTATAGGGAAAAGATCGTAGGTTATCTTTCAAGGTATTATCAAACAGCAACAGATAAATAACATATATACATATGATTCGTATATGCAGAGTGTACACCTATTGTCTAACTACACCCGGCTAATGGATGCAAAAGGTGTGGTCATAAAGGCGGCCGATAAAGGTGGGAATTTGGTCCTGTGGGACGAAAAAATGTACACCCTCGAGGTGAAACGCCAGTTGCTAGATAAAAAGCAATATCAACTTCTCTCCTTTAACCCAACCTCCTCGAATCAGTTTGCACTTTTCAATATCCTTAAAAAGGCCAAGGATAACTGTGTCATAACCACATCTGAGTTTAAGTATCTCTATCCTCAATACCCTGTCATGCCGGTGTTCTATTGTATCCCTAAGATACATAAGAACTCTGCCAATCCACCGGGCCGGCCGATAATAGCAGGTATTGGTAGTCTTACAGAGAACCTCGGCAACTATATTGACCATTTTTTGCGACCTTTCCTCGTCACTATGCCCTCCTTTGTCCTAGACACAGCGGATTTTCTGAGGAAAATTGAAGGTCTGATAGTTCCGAAAGGAGCAATCCTGGTATGCCTTGATGTAGAGGGACTCTATTCATCCATCCCCCACGAAGTTGGCATTTCAGCATGTGAACACTTCCTCATGACGAGAGGTATAGGTATTCAAAAACACACAGACTTTGTGGTTGAACTGCTCACTTTTGTCCTTACGAACAATGTGTTCATGTTCAACAACAAAATCTATAAACAGCTACAAGGCACGGCCATGGGCGCTACATGTGCCCCTACCTATGCCTGCCTACATCTGGGCATATGGGAGATGGAGGAGGTATTTCAGAGCCCCCTGTTTGAGGAGAACATCCACATATGGTTGAGATATGTGGATGATGTCTTCCTCGTATGGGAGGGCTCTGAGAAAGACCTCAAGGAATTTGTTGGTGTTCTTAACGAGAACAGTAGAAACATCTCCCTGACTCTACAATATAGTAGAGAAGAAATTGCCTTTCTTGATGTAAAGGTAAAAGTGGAAAAAGGGACAGTGGTGACAGAGAACTTTCGCAAAAGCACAGCAACCAACAGTCTCTTGCTAGCTTCCAGTCACCACCCAAGCCATCTAAAAATAGGCATACCTAAAGGACAATTCCTTAGACTCCGCAGAAACTGCTCAACAAAAGAAAAATATCTTAAACATGCAGTTGACATGGAAAATAGATTCTTGGACAGGGGATACTCAAAAAGAGCTGTAAGAGGGGCTTTCAAGTATGCTATGCATACAGAAAGAGAAAGTCTATTTGTGCCTAAACAAAAAGACAGCGAATCTAAAATAAGACTGATTGCCGATTATAATTGCCATTGGAATTCATTGCGAGATATACTCGCCAAAAATTGGCATATTCTCACTAGCGACACAAGAGTGGCCCAAGAAGTAGGAGATACTCCTAGTATCACTGCTAGGAGGGCACCCAACTTGAAAGACAAACTTGTAAGGAGTCAATATGTGTCCAAAAATAAACAATCTGATTGGCTTACAAAACATAGGTCATCAGGAAATTACCCCTGTGGAAAATGTGTGGCATGTAGGTATATGCATAAAACAAAAGAGTTTAGTACAAATACGGGAAAAACATATAAACTCAAATATTTTGTAAATTGTGACACAGAAGGTGTCATATACCTACTTTCTTGCAGCTGCCCATGTTTTTACGTGGGAAAAACTAGGCGAGCTATAAAAGACCATATCACAGAACACAGGGACGATGTAAAAACCAAAAACCAAAAGAGCAATGTGGCCAAACATTTTGAACTAGTCCATGAGTGTAATCCTGATTCTCTTAGATTTGTGGGCATAGATAGAGGCATCATGAATGGAAGAGGTGGGGACAATGATAAGGTTCTTCTAAGGAAGGAATGCAGGTGGATCTCAATCCTGGAGACGCAAATCCCTTATGGGCTTAATGATAAGCTGGATATGGCCTGCTTCCTATGAACTACCCCTATGCATCTGTGTCTCTAGAACTGAAATCTATGAGGGGAAAATGATAAAAGTATTATACACATTACTTCTAAATATCTATCCAAGTGAGGATATTAGGCTTTGTTTTTAATTAATTATAGATAAGTTTATGAGCTGCTATATAAAAAAGTATATTCATCTCTACAAGGAGTAACAATAGGTCTTTGGCACTCTGTTATGTCATTCTTTCACCTTCCAGCAGAGGCGTTACCAACTTAGACTATAAAGTAGGACGTAAGAACTACAGCTGAATCACGCCCTGACGAAGCCCGGTCTGAATCCCAGACGAGCGGGTGAAACGCGCGTCGGCATTGGCTGAGCCGACCGAGTCACGTGACGCATGCCAGTTTTGCTATGCTGATGCCGGTTATGGCAAACCGTCTTTGGAGCGGACGTTTCCTGGATTAAATCAGCGAATGGAGCAATGAGCATTTGTGGCAAAACTACAAGTGGAATTTCTTGGCGATTTGGGAAAATTTCATAAAAAATAAGGTCGTATGAAACTTTATGTTGCCTACTCACAAGGAGTGAAGCATCCAGCTATCATACTGGTTTCCCTGTTGAGGGATTGTCTCACTTGTGATGTTTGGAACTTTTTGACAGCATTTGATTTATGTGCATACCGTACTTCACTAACATAAGCTGGCTGAGTAATATTCAGGAGTATATGCTTGGAGCTAACACGGAAAAACTTGCCTACTGCTTATGCTTACTAACTGCATGCTACTTGACCATTGCTTTAAGACTCTGCAAGTTATTTTAGCTTATGAATATGAATCATGCATAATTCCTAAACAACGCTTATCACCACTATTGGTTTTGATGAATCTATATAACATGACTGGCTATGTACATATCCAGGCCGTACACCCATGTCTACTTAGATCCCAATGTTAACCTGCCTAGCACTATACCTCTACTCAAAGAGGTGCTATGCGCAGCCGGGTGTAGTTAGACAATAGGTGTACACTCTGCATATACGAATCATATGTATATATGTTATTTATCTGTTGCTGTTTGATAATACCTTGAAAGATAACCTACGATCTTTTCCCTATAACTATTTTACTGTGGTTATTTAAAGCCTCTTAGATCCCTTCTATTAACCTGCCCAGGGTATACCTCAGTATTGTACTATATGAGGTTCTGTGTGCAGCAGGGTGTAGTTGGCTTTAATATTATTCAGACAACTCCAGTAACACTAATGCCTTTTAAATTTTGATAACCTGTTCCTTTTGCCTAATTGGTGTGTGCCCCTGACCGGTCAGGTTTTAAGGCTATCATATATCCCCCTAACACTTGGCTTATAAATGTGTATTTTTCACACTGAATTTTGTTGCTAAGTATTTGATGTGGGGCTGTGTTCTTCCGGTGTGGAGGACTGCTTTATCACGAACAATAAAAATTCAATATTTTTGGAATTTAACTTCTTTGAGCTTTATTTAAAAGAGTGCTGAATTCCCTGTCTTTACATACCAAGATTTCAGTCCTGGTTTTTCTCCTAAATTTTCCACTACATATATATATATCTATTGATCTGGGGTGTTTGGGTGCACTCTGTCCTTGTACTTTTTGTCGTATAACATTGACAAAGGCACAATGAGTTGCCGAAACGTTTGTTATTTTTTAAACTGATGTAATAAATTCTAGTTTTACTGCAAAGACCAGTGGGCTGCCTGCTTCTTGGAGAATATATATATATATATATATATATATATATATATACAGGTAACCCTCAGTTTACGCCGGGGTTAGGTTCCAGAAGGAATGGTTGTAAATCGAAACTGTTGTAAACTGAAACCCAGTTTATAATGTAAGTCAATGGGAAGTGAGGGAGTTAGGTTCCAGGCCCCTCTCAAAATTGTCATAAGTAACACCTAATACATTATTTTTAAAGCTTTTAAATGAAGACTTTAAATGCTAAACATCATTATAAACCTAATAAAATAGATTGTATCATCATCCAACTAAGTTTAATGAACAAAAACATTTACTAAACAGCACCTAATAAAATTATCACACAAACAGACTGTATCATCATCAATCTAAGTTTAATGAACAAAAACATTTGCTAAACAGCACCTAATAAAATTATCACACAAACAGACTGTATCATCATCAATCTAAGTTTAATGAACAAAAACATTTGCTAACAGCACCTAATAAAATTATCATACAAACACAGACTGTATCATTATCAATCTAAATTTAATGAACAAAAACATTTGCTAACAGCACCTAATAAAATTATCACACAAACACAGACTGTATCATCATCAATCTAAGTTTAAAGGGACAGTCAAGTCCAAAAAAAACTTTCATGATTCAGATAGGGCATGCAATTTTAAACAACTTTCCAATTGACTTTTATCATTAAATTTGCTTTGTTCCCATGGTGTTATTTTTGAAAAGCTAAGCCTAGCTAGGCTCAAACTGATTTCTAAAACGTTGAAAACCGCCCCTTAGCTCTGAGCATTTTGAAAGTTTTTTACAGTTAGACAGTACTAGTTCATGTGTGTGATATAGATAACATGGTGCTCACTCCCGTGGAGTTATTTAGGAGTCTGCACTGACTGACTAAACTGCATGTCTGTCAAAAGCACTGAGATAAGGGGGCAGTCTGCAGTGGCTTAGATGCAAGGTAATCACAGAGATAAAACATATTAATATAACAGTGTTGGTTATGCAAAACTGGGGAATAGGTAATAAAGGGATTATCTATCTTTTTAAACAATAACAATTCTGGTGTATACTGTACCTTTAATGAACCAAAACATTTGCTAAACAGCACCTAATAACATAATTACACAACAGGCTGTATCATCATCAAACTAAGTTTAATGAACAAAAACGTTTTTTTACTTGCCTTTGTCTGCAAACAGTTCTCTGCATTTGAGTCTGCAGCTAAGAGAAGTGGCTGCTAGATCTTGTTCCTTAGAAAGTTGATCCATTGATCACGTCTGGCTTGCTTGGCTTTGCATCTCTTTGCTGCAACACAAGCAGACAGCTCCACCTACTGGCTATTTTAATGAATGCACTGCTTCTTAATGCTTTTCAATAGCAGTCAATGCTTTTCAATAGCAGTCACTTGACAAAAAAAAAGGGCGTTATTCTGAAACGGCGCAAATTGAACCGTTGTAAACCGAGGGCCACCCGTGTGTGTATATATATATATATATATATATATATATATATATATATATATATAAGTAAGCTATCCAAATACCTCAGTGTTTGAAGGTATCCGGAAAGAAGCAGGCAACACAGGGAATTCAATCAAAGGAAAAAAGGCTTTATTCCAATCCTTGGAAAAACAGCAGGGCCTTAACCCATAACGTTTCGGTCTACACCTAGACCTTTATCAAATGTAGCCCATGTGTTTTTCCAAGGATTGGAATAAAGCCTTTTTTTTCCTTTGATTGAATTCCCTGTGTTGCCTGCTTCTTTCCGGATACCTTCAAACACTGAGGCTGAGTGTGTATTTGGATAGCTTACTTACATACAATACTCCTACTTGCAGTGCACCGGGTAGTTGCTACAGTAGTGTGTGCCACTTTTTCTGCATCTGTATATATATATATATATAAATATATAGAGTATATAGTTTTATATATATATATATATATATATATATATATATATATATATATATATATATATGTATATATATATATGTGTGTGTGTGTATATATATATATATATATATACTGTATATATATATATATATATATATATATATATATATATATATATATATATATATATATATATATATATATATATAAAACTATATACTCTATATATTTATATATATATATATACTATACAATCCAAAAGTTGAATTATTTTGGGACACACTACTATAACCCACTTTTAAGCTCCAAAATTCATCTAAATGATCCTCTGCAAAATTGCCAAGGGTTACTGAGAATTTTGAACTTAGTGTTTATCGATATTCTAAATCACGTATAAGTGATGCATCTTATCTGTATAAAGCTGACTAGGAAATATCACATGAACATCTCTTTGTTTAAAAAAAGGAAGATACGCCGCAACCACCGACTAAATTAGCTCCCCTAGAAACCCCCAACACTCCCCTATTTATTCTACTTCTTTCACCCCTCTTCCTACTCTCTCTTAATACCTCCCACCCCCACTTAGGGTTGCCACCTTTTGCCCAGAAGATTCCTGGACACTTTTTAAATGGGGGTGGAGAGGGCGTGGCTTCTCACGGCCTCAAATTCAATATGTAATCAAATTTTTATATATATATACAGTATATGTTATATACCTATATTATATATATAGGAAATTATAGATAGCTAACACATTTACATATATGCTGAACTGCAGATGCATATTTACTTGTAAATAAATGTTACCTCACTGCACACATACTTATGCAAATATATTTGCAAGTGGAGGCGCTTACCTATATTTCCTTCTATGGAAAGCTTCTTTTTTTTTTATTCTATTGGTCACATACTCAGAAGCAGCTGGCTTTTCGCTCCCAGGGTTATATACCTGTTAGATTCTTTGTGGAAAATTAATGGTGTGTGGGTTAAGCAGGAGTAGGAAGGCTGTATACCCTCTGACCTCAGGTAATGATGACCTCTAACCCCTGGTAGTAATGTCTACCCCTGGTGATAATATTAGCATGCCTTCAGTTTTATACGATGAGCAGTGCTAACACCAGGGTAACGAACAGTGGCAGCCTCAGACTGCCAGATAATGTGCTTGTCAACCCCAGGACCCCATACAATGAGTTACAGATACCCATATATGATGTAGTGTGTGTGTCTTTCTGTATCTATAAGTGTGTATGTGTGTGTATCTGCATGTATAAGTGTAAGCTGTTTAGTGTGTGTGTATCTGCATGTGTAAGTGTATACTATGTAGTGTGTGTGTGTGCGTATCTGCATGTATAAGTGTAAGCTATGTAGTGTGTGTATGTGTGTGTGTGTATCTGCATGTATAAGTGTATGCTATGTAGTGTGTGTGTCTGCATGTATAAATGTAAGCTATGAAGTGTGTGTATCTGCATGTATAAGTGTATACTATGTAGTGTGTGTGTATCTGCATGTGTAAGTGTATACTATGTAGTGTGTGTGTGTGCGTATCTGCATGTATAAGTGTAAGCTATGTAGTGTGTGTATGTATTTGCATGTATAAGTGTATGCTATGTAGTGTGTGTGTATCTGCATGTGTAAGTGTATACTATGTAGTGTGTGTGTGCGTATCTGCATGTATAAGTGTAAGCTATGTAGTGTGTGTGTGTGTGTATCTGTATGTATAAGTGTATGCTATGTAGTGTGTGTGTATCTGCATGTATAAGTGTATGCTATGTAGTGTGTGTTTCTGTATGTGTAAGTGTATGCTATGTAGTGTGTGTGTGCGTATTTGCATGTATAAGTGTATGCTATGTAGTTTGTGTGTGTATCTGTATGTATAAGTGTATGCTATGTAGTGTGTGTCTATCTGCCTGTATAAGTGTATGATATTTTGTGTGTGTGTATGTGCATATGTAAGTGTATGCTATGTAGTGTGTGTGTATCTGCATGTATAAGTGTATGCTATGTAGTGTGTGTGTATCTGTATGTGTAAGTGTATGCTATGTAGTATGTGTGTATCTGCATGTATAAGTGCATGCTATGTAGTGTGTGTGTATGTGCATGTATAAGTGTATGATATGTAGTGTGTATGTGTATCAGCATGTATAAGTGTATGCTACGTAGTGTGTGTATCTGCATATGTAAGTATATGCTATTTAGTGTGTGTATGTGCATGTGTAAGTGTATGGTATGTAGTGGATGTGTAAGTGTATGCTATGTAGTGTGCTACTGTGCATTTTTGCTAACTTTAAAGGCCAGAATCTAGAATATTAATGGGGAATGCAGAGAGCAGTTTTAAAGAATCTATTATTAAATGTCCAATTAAGATAAAAATAATTAGCACTGTCTCTGCAAATGTTAATTAAATACAGAGCTCACATAGATATACCAGTGGTTTAAGCTTGTGTTTGATTTGCTGCCTAAGAGTATTAAAAGATATGACTTAGTATTTTATTTATAATATTTTGGTCTTATGATTTTTTTAAGCCCCACCCCTGCTCCTGCCCACCACATTTCAAATTTGTGCTGTGGGGGGTGGGTTCAGTGCGCCTGAATTTATCAAAAAAATAGACATAACTTTGCGCAGGCGAGCTGGGGAGTAATAATGATAAATTTCGCCTGTCAGAAAAAGCATTCACTCCCTATTTACTCCCTATTTATAACAGTACATCCCTATAAATATTTATGCCGTCATGTTTTGATTATTAAAAGAGCGTTTTTTTAGGTAACTATTTAACTTATATATATTATATAACGTTTTTGTGCTGTGTTTTGCCATATGTTGATAATTTAAGATAAAAAAAATAAATATATCGATATATATACATAAAAGTGTTGGTACCCATATGCGCCAGTGGAAGCGCAAATTGCTGGCAATAACAGTCTCTTCTTGGCTCTGATCCTTTGAAAAATGAGTTAAAAGAATAAAAGTACTGCATCACAAGATGTAAAAGCATGTATTATAATGGTGTTCATCTCAGTCTGTATGGCAAAATATACAACACGCAATTGAAGCCGAAATTTCAGTTCCCTATTGCCGCAAAGCAATGATAAATAAGAAACTGGGCGTATTTGTAGGTCGGGCTGTTAAATTTCGCCTGCTACTAATGTATATTGTTGCACTCGGGATCGCGCCCGTGCGCCTAGCCGAATGCAAGCGGAGTGCGAAGAAGTTTCCTTCAGATTTGCGCAATTATAGGCACAGCGTGCTTTGATGCATATGACGATCAGTTCGTATACGCAATTTTGGACGGAATTATAGGAGAATGGCTTTGATACATCTAGCCCTTTATCTATGGGTTAAAATTGTGCTATAAATTGTTTTCAAGTTCAAGGCCAGTTCAACCTCTTCTTAGACAATGTGTGTCCCGGAACTACCCTCAAATGGCCCGGGCTAAGAGCTCCCCTGGCGCAGCAAGCAGCAGCAGTGAGCGCACCCCGGGCTAGCTCTTAGCCCGGGGTTACTAAAACACGGGGCAGGGTCTGGAAGAGAGAGACGGAGGAATGCTCAGTACACACGTATACTCTATGCTAAAAGGGGCGCGAGCAGTTGTGAGAACCATGTGTGTTTGTTTGGGGCTCCGGTTCTTGGAGGCTTGTTTTTTGCATGACATTTGACAAAAGTGTTGGACTATACCGAAACGTTATGTCGTTTTACTGATGACCTGAAATAAAAGTTACTTTTTACGAAGACCAGTGAGTGCCTTTTTGATGGGACTTTATATATATATATATATATATATATATAAATATTTTTTTTATTTTTATTTGTTAATAAAAATGAATTTTCCTTCCTACACTTCTCTGCTCATCACTGTCAAACATTCAGAGATATGGCCGCCAAGCTCCTTGCACACACTTTAGCCATCTTATGTACAAGTTGCAAGCCAATGACATCACATGTAAAGGCACCAGCAAATGGAAATTCAGGATTCAGGATAAGTGGGAGGGATTTAAAGCTCTGGTGTGTTGTGGTGTCTTTTGCCTCCTCCTAGTCATCAGGAGGGGAATTCAAACACATAATCACTTGTGGACTCTCACCATTTGATGAAAGAAAACAAAAGACTAAAAAAAAAACACAAAAAACTTTCACTTTATAGATTTTTTATTTAGTCTTGGAAGAGCAAAAAACAACCAGATGAAATCAACAGCCAAACCAATTGTGTATTTAACTGCTTTGGATGATAGGATTGGTCTTATGTTTTTACAACAGCATGCCACTCTGTGATATAATCACATTTTTCCCTATATTCCCAGATTCTGATCCCATGGCATTTAACTTCATTAACACTTCAAAACCTTCAACAACTTTACCAAAAACAACCTCTTTATTATCTTTCCATTCGTTCATACTAAAGCTGATACAGAATTCTGTACCATATTTGTTTTGTTGTTCCGGAGCCAAAGAGAGGATTCCAGCACCTGTATGTTTTAGGGTGAAATTCTCATTGTGGAAATGGTAAATCGGAAGAGGGTTTTTACCATGAAACTTAAAATGGCCGCCTTCACAGAAAAGACCTGAGATAATTTTCTTAAAACTTGTGCCCTGGTAACTGAAGCCTCTTGCACCATCACACAATTCAAGGAAATGTCCACAAGTTATAGGGACCACATCAACCCTCATCTCAAAGATAATACGGCCCAATTCTTTACCGTCTGCAGTGATGTCAAAGAAAGCCCTTGGGAGAGACATCTTGCCGTGTTAGCCACTTACTCTCCCAACTTGAGAATGCCTTCAAAAGAGTAAGAAGGTTGCAAATTATTTTTCAGAAATTCAGTTAAAGGGACATTAAAGGGACAGTCTAGCCAAAATTAAACTTCCATGATTCCAATAGGGCATGCAATTTTAAACAACTTTCCAATTTACTTTTATCATCAGATATGCTTTGCTCTCTTGGTATTCTTTGTGGAAAGCTAAACCTCGGAAGGGTCATATGCTGATTTATAAGCTGTTGAACTGCCTCTTATCTCAGTGCATTTTGACAGTTTTGGGCAGTTAAACACTGATAGTTCATGTGTGTCATATAGATAACTCACTTCAGTCAGCACTGATTGGCTAAAATGTAAGTCTGTCAAAAGAACTGAGATAAGGGGGCAGTCTGCAGAGGCTTAGATACAGGGTAATCACAGAGGTAAAAAGTATATTAATATAACTGTTGGTTATGCAAAACTGGGGAATGGGTAATAAAGGGATTATCTATCTTTTTAAACAATACATATTCTGGAGTAGACTGTTCCTTTAAACACTAAATAAATGCTAGATATAATTAAGTATTCAAAGAACAGATTAGTCTGAGAATAACATGTAGATTTATGTTTTAAAGTTTCATTAACTATTTAAATATTGACAAAATAGGTGTAAAGTTTAGTGTCTATAAAACAAATGGGAGCTGCCATGTTGTAACTTAGGTTGCCTTCTCTGCTGTGGCCAATTAGGGACAGTTATAAATAGGTCACTAGAGTGAGCAGCCAATGGCTGTGTGGTATATAACAGTGTTCTGCACTTCCATTTCTAACAGGAACTGAAAAGCTCACAATTTCAGAATGGGATTACAGAAAAAGTGGATAAAATAAATAATGAAAGTATATTGCAATTTTTTTTTATATATATATATACGATTTATCATTTTATATTACCATCTCAAAGTGTTTAATGTCCCTTTAATCTTACAGTCAGAAAAAAATTACCTTTTAAATGGACATTGGACACTAAATACATTTCATACACCTCCCTCTAATCATGGGTGCCACCATATTGGAACCTAGGTTACACTGCAGGTATCTGAAGGAGAGTTACTGCACAAGTGCAAACACATCAGCACTGAAATGTAGTGAAAGTTCGAGTTCAACATGGCCGCACCCATGACTAGAGGGAGGCAGGGAATATCCTCAATATTATGCTTCAGTCAACACCAGAATTTTTGTTGTTTTAAAAGATAGATAATCCCTTAATTACCAATTCCCCTGTTTTGCATAACCAAAACAGTTATAATTATACACGTTTTACCTCTGTAATTACCTTGTATCTAAGCCTCAGCAGACTGCCCCCTTATTTCAGTTCTTTTGACAGACTTGCATTTTAGCCAATCAGAGCTGTCCCCATGGTAAATTCACGAGCATAAGCTCAATGTTATCTATATGAAACACATGAACTAATGCCCTCTAGTGGTGAAAAACTATCAAAATATATTTAGATTAGAGGCGGCCTTCAAGGTCTAAGAAATTAGCATATGAACCTCCTAGGTTTAGCTTTCAACTAAGAATACCAAGAGAACAAAGCAACATTGGTGATAAAAGTAAATTGGAAAGTTGTTTAAAATTACATTCTCTATCTGAATCATGAAAGTTTATTTTGGACTAGACTGTCCCTTTAGTGTTTAATGTCCCTTTAAAGATGCATGCTGCATGTTTAAGTATTTTCTGTTTTAGTAATGATTAAAAGGGACATGAAAGCCAAAGAGACTTTTCAATTTACTTATATTAACACATTTGCTTTGTTCTATTGTTATCCTTTGTTGAAATGCATTCATATGTAGGCCCAGGAGCAGTAATGTGCAACTGGAAGCAAGCTGCTGATTGGTGGCTATGCACATGCCTCTTGTCACTGGCTCACCATGTGTACATTTAGGAGAGAGAAAAGTGAGATATCTTTTGACTTGACTAGATTTGTTAAAGGGACATGAAACTCAAAATGTTTATTTCATGATTTAGGTAGAACATACAATTTCATACAACTTTCCAGTTTACTTTCTCATTCTCTTTGTATCATTTGTTGAAGGAGCAGCAATGCACAACTGGTTGCTAACTGAACACATGGGCGAGCCAATGACAATCTGTATATATATATATATATATATATATATATATATATATATGCAGCCACCAATCAGCAGCAAGAACCTAGGTTCTTTGCTGCTCCTGGGCTTTCCTAGATAAAATTTTCAGAAAAGGATAACAAGAGAAGGAAGCAAATTAAATACTAGAAGTAAATTGGAAAGTTGTTTAAAACTATATGTTCTGTCTAAATCACAAATGTCTAATTATGACTTTACTGGCCCTTTAAGGGGCTACACATTGAGAGAGAAAGAGAAAGAAAGAGTGTCTGAAATGTAATGGGTAAAAATGTTATTTTATGTTATATTATTTTATACTTATGCTTATATTCACACACACATACATGTATTTTAGTATAAATATTTGTGGAGCACAAGATACTTTCCTCATTATAAAATCATTTCATATATATTTTTTTAGGATAGTAGAATATAGTCCATATCTTCCTGATACAGAGAATTAATCCTGATCTGTAAATGTAACCAAGCTATGAAACTTTATGTTGTTAGGTAGAATACACAGCACACTGTCTGAGGCCTAGATTTGGAGTTTTGCGTTAGAAGGGGTGCGTTAGCTACGCGTGCTTTTTTTTGGCCGCACCTTTTAAATACCGCTGGTATTTAGAGTTCACAGAATGGCTGGGTGTTCAGTGCGTTAGGCTCCAAAAAGGGAGCGTAGAGCATAATTTACCGCCACTCTCAATACCAGCGGTGCTTACGGACGCGGCCAGCTTCAAAAACGTGCTCGTGCACGATTCCCCCATAGGAAACAATGGGACAGTTTGAGCTGAAAAAAAACCTAACACCTTACACCTGCAAAAAAGCAGCGTTCAGCTCTTAACGCAGCCCCATTGTTTCCTATGGGGAAACACTTCCTAAGTCTGCACCTAACACCCTAACATGAACCCCGAGTCTAAACACCCCTAATCTGCCGCCCCCGCTATCGCTGACCCCTGCATTTTATTATTAACCCCTAATCTGCCCCCCCACAACGTCGCCGCCAGCTCCCTACAATTATTAACCCCTAATCTGCCGACCGGACCTCACCGCTACTATAATAAAGTTATTAACCCCTAATCCGCCTCACTCCCTCCTCAATAACCCTATAAGAAATAGTATTAACCCCTAATCTGCCCTCCCTAACATCGCCGACACCTAACTTCAATTATTAACCCCTAATCTGCCGACCGGACCTCGCCGCTACTCTAATAAATTTATTAACCCCTAAAGCTAAGTCTAACCATAACCCTAACACCCCCCTAAATTAAATATAATTTAAATCTAACGAAATAAATTAACTCTTATTAAATAAATTATTCCTATTTAAAGCTAAATACTTACCTGTAAAATAAATCCTAATATAGCTACAATATAAATTATAATTATATTGTAGCTATTTTAGGATTAATATTTATTTTACAGGCAACTTTGTATTTATTTTAACCAGGTACAATAGCTATTAAATAGTTAATAACTATTTAATAGCTACCTAGTTAAAATAATTACAAAATTACCTGTAAAATAAATCCTAACCTAAGTTACAATTAAACCTAACACTACACTAGCAATAAATTAATTAAATAAAATAACTACAATTTAATACAATTAAACCTAACACTACACTATCAATAAATTAATTAAATACAATACCTACAAATAAATACAATTAAATTAACTAAAGTACAAAAAATAAAAAAGAACTAAGTTACAAAAAATAAAAAAATATTTACAAACATTAGAAAAATATTACAACAATTTTAAATTAATTACACCTACTCTAAGCCCCCTAATAAAATAACAAAGCTCCCCAAAATAAAAAAATGCCCTACCCTATTCTAAAATTAAAATAGAAAAGCTCTTTTACCTTACCAGCCCTTAAAAGGGCCTTTTGCGGGGCATGCCCCAAAGAATTCAGCTCTTTTGCCTGGAAAAAAAACATACAATACCCCCCCCCAACATTACAACCCACCACCCACATACCCCTAATCTAACCCAAACCCCCCTTAAATAAACCTAACACTAAGCCCCTGAAGATCTTCCTACCTTATCTTCACCACACCGGGTATCAGCGATCGGTCCAGGCTCCAATGTCTTGATCCAAGCCCAAGCGGGGGGCTGAAGACATCCATCCTCCGGCTGAAGTCTTGATCCAAGCGGGCAGAAGAGGACATCCGGACCGGCAAACATCTTCATCCAGGCGGCATCTTCTATGTTCTTCCATCCGATGACGAGCGGCTGATCTTCAAGACCTCCAGCGTGGATCCATCCTCTTCTTCCGACGACTAGACGACGAATGAAGGTTCCTTTAAGGGACGTCATCCAAGATGGCGTCCCTCGAATTCCGATTGACTGATAGGATTCTATCAGCCAATCGGAATTAAGGTCGGAACAGCCAATAGAATGCAAGCTCAATCTGATTGGCTGATTGGATCAGCCTATCGGATTGAACTTGATTCTGATTGGCTGATTCCATCAGCCAATCAGAATTTTCCTACCTTAATTCCGATTGGCTGATAGAATCCTATCAGCCAATCGGAATTCGAGGGACGCCATCTTGGATGACGTCATTTAAAGGAACCTTCATTCGGACTTAGGACGTCGCAAGAAGAGGATGGATCCGCGCCGGAGGTCTTCAAGATGGAGCCGGTCATCATCGGATGGAAGAACATAGAAGATGCGGCTTGGATGAAGATGTTTGCCGGTCCGGATCGACTCTTCTGCCCGGATAGGATGAAGACTTCTGCCCGAAGATGGAATTCTTTAGCCGCCGCTTGGATCCAGACTTCAGCCGGAGGATGGACGTCACTCTTCAGCCGCCGCTTGGGCTTGGATGAAGATTTCGGAGGCTCTTCTGAACCGATCGGGACCCGGTGTGGTGAAGACAAGGTAGGGAGATCTTCAGGGGCTTAGTGTTAGGTTTATTTAAAGGGACACTGAACCCAAATTTTTTCTTTTGTGATTCAGATAGAGCATGCAATTTTAAGCAACTTTCTAATTTACTCCTACTAGCAATTTTTCTTTGTTCTCTTGCTATCTTTATTTGAAAAAGAAGGCATCTAAGTTTTTTGTTTGTTTCAGTACTCTGGACAGCACTTTTTTATTGGTGGATGAATTTATCCACCAATCAGCAAGGACAACCCAGGTTGTTCACCAAAAATGGGCCGGCATCTAAACTTACATTCTTGCAGTTCAAATAAAGATACCAAGAGAATGAAGAAAAATTGATAATAGGAGTAAATTAGAAAGTTGCTTAAAATGTCATGCTCTATCTGAATCACAAAAGAAAAAATTTGGGTACAGTGTCCCTTTAAGGGGGGTTTGGGTTAGATTAGGGGTATGTGGGTGGTGGGTTGTAATGTTGGGGGGGGGTATTGTATGTTTTTTTTTTTACAGGCAAAAGAGCTGAATTCTTTGGGACATGCCCCGCAAAGGGCCCTTTTAAGGGCTGGTAAGGTAAAATAGCTTTTTTATTTTAATTTTAGAATAGGGTAGGGCATTTTTTTATTTTGGGGGGCTTTGTTATTTTATTAGGGGGCTTAGAGTAGGTGTAATTAGTTTAAAATTTGTCAGCCGCTCTGGAATCAATCCGGGATGTAACCCAACTGCTAGCGTGAATTGAAAGCACACGCTAGCACACTGAGAAATATCCAGGACGTGACCCACTCAGGAAGCAGATTAGAAGATAACAAAAATGAATATTGTTCCAGAATGCAGGAAAGCCACAAAGGATAAAACGTCCCTTTAAGTAGTACAAAGAACAAAAAGGAAATGCTCTTACTTGAAGCTTCTGAAAAAGGTCCTCTTTAGCAGGTTTGTAAAACAAAGGAAAAGTTCTCTTTTGTAGCTTGTAAAAGTATAATGTCCCTTTAAGCAGGTTTATAACAAACAGAAAGGCAAAGTTCTCTTTTGCAGCTTGTAAAAGTAAATGTCCCTTTTAAGCAGGTGTATAACAAACAAAAAGGCAAAGTTCTCTTTTGCAGCTTGTAAAAGTAAATGTCCCTTTTAAGCAGGTGTATAACAAACAGAAAGGCAAAGTTCTCTTTTGCAGCTTGTAAAAGTAAATGTCCCTTTTAAGCAGGTGTATAACAAACAGAAAGGCAAAGTTCTCTTTTGCAGCTTGTAAAAGTAAAAATGTCCCTTTAAGCAGGTCTTGTTTATCAAAGAATAGTTTTAAAGGTAAAGGCAAAAGCAAGGTCAGGCAGGCAGAAGTCGGCATCCAAATATCAGCAAAAGGTATAGGCAAAAGACAAGGTCAGGCAAGCAGAAGTCGGCATCCAAGTATCAGCAAAAGGGAAAAAGCTACAGGCAAGGTCAGGCAGGCAGAAGTCAATGTCCAAATATCAGCAAGTAGGGATTAGGCAAGAGGCTTGGTCAGGCAGGCAGAAGTCGGTACACAGAAGAACAAAACTGATATGGTACTCACAATCCAGGGAAACAAACAAACGGGCCCAGATTCAGATCTCCCGCCGAGATTTAAAGGGCAGGAGCGTAACCGTCATCAGAGGTGTGTGAGAGAAAGCGTCATGTTGCTAAGCAACATGACGTCAGAGACACAGAGAAGTTCCGGGAGCCGCGGCGACACGGCGATGAACGGAAGCGATCATGACAAAATTGTTGTAATATTTTTCTAATGTTTGTAAATATTTTTTTATTTTTTGTAACTTAGTTCTTTTTTATTTTTTGTACTTTAGTTAGTTTATTTAATTGTATTTATTTGTAGGTATTGTATTTAACTAATGTATTGATAGTGTAGTGTTAGGTTTAATTGTAGATAATTGTAGGTATTTTATTTAAGTAATTTATTGATAGTGTAGTGTTAGGTTTAATTGTAACTTAGGTTAGGATTTATTTTCCAGGTAATTTTGTAATTATTTTAACTAGGTAGCTATTAAATAGTTCTTAACTATTTAATAGCTATTGTACCTGGTTAAAATAATTACAAAGTTGCCTGTAAAATAAATATTAATCCTAAAATACCTACAATATAATTATTCGTTATATTGTAGCTATATTAGGGTTTATTTTACAGGTAAGTATTTAGCTTTAAATAGGAATAATTTATTTAATGAGTTAATTTATTTCGTTAGATTTAAATTATATTTAACTTAGGGGGATCTTAGTGTTAGGGTTAGACTTAGCTTTAGGGGTTAATACATTTATTATAGTAGCGGTGAGGTCCGGTCGGCAGATTAGGGGTTAATACTTGAAGTTAGGTGTCGTGAGGTTAGGGAGGGCAGATTAGGGGTTAATACTCTTTATTATAGGGTTATTGAGGCGGGAGTGAGGCGGATTAGGGGTTAATAACTTTATTATAGTAGCGGCGAGGTCCGGTCGGCAGATTAGGGGTTAATAAGTGTAGGTAGGTGTCGTCGACGTTGATGGGGGCAGATTAGGGGTTAATAAATATAATATAGGGGTCGGCGGTGTTAGGGGCAGCAGATTAGGGGTACATAAGTATAACGTAGATGGCGGCTGTGTGGTCGGCAGATTTGGGGTTAAAAAAATTTAATCGAGTGGCGGCGATGTGGGGGGGCCTCGGTTTAGGGGTACATAGGTAGTTTATGTGTGTTAGTGTACTTTAGAGTACAGTAGTTAAGAGCTTTATGAACCGGCGTTAGCCCAAAAAGCTCTTAACTCCTGCAGGCCCATTTATCAAAGGGCTTGCGGACCTGATCCGACACTGCGGATCAGGTCCGCAAGACCTCGCTAAATGCGGAGAGCAATACGCTCTCCGCATTTAACATTGCACCAGCAGCTCACAAGAGCTGCTGGTGCAACGCCGCCCCCTGCTGACTCGCGGCCAATTGGCCGCCAGCAGGGAGCTGTCAATCAACCCGATCGTATTCGATCGGGTTGATGTCCGGCGATTCCTGTCCGCCTGTTCAGAGCAGGCGGACAGGGTTATGGAGCAGCGGTCTTTAGACCGCTGCTTCATAAGTTGTGTTTCTGGCGAGTCTGAAGACTCGCCAGAAACACGGCCCTTCAAGCTCCATACGGAGCTTGATAAATGGGCCTGCTGGTTTTTTTCTGCGGCTGGAGTTTTGTCGTTAGAGTTCTAAAGCTCACTTCAGTTAAGACTCTAAATACCGGTGTTAGAAAGATCCCATTGAAAAGATAGGATACGCAATTGGCGTAGGGGGATCTGCGGTATGGAAAAGTCGCGGCTGCAAAGTGAGCGTTAGACCCTTTAATAACTGACTCCAAATACCAGCGGGCGGTAAAAACCAGCGTTAGGAGCCTCTAATGCTGGTTTTGACGGCTACCGCCAAACTCTAAATCTAGGCGTGAGAAAATAATTTCCGCTAATCCTAGATGAGCCATATGCTAGTTAGTTACATAAATCCTATTATCGAGTAAGACTGACACCTAGAGGCCTAGTTATCAAGCTGTCAACCTCAAATACGCTGGAATTCCGCAGCGTATTTGTGGCGAGGCTGATTCGCCTTAGTTATCAAAGGCTAGAGACCGGCAAAAGTAGAATTTTGTGACGTAAACTTCGATCCGCCGGACTCAGTCCGACACAGATCGATTCTTACGTCACTCCAGATGTTCCGCACACAAGTGCGGCACAATCTGACTACTTTTGCTAGTTATCAAAAAACTAGCAGGTACGCTCGGCACTTTTATGGCCCAGCGCACCTGGTTTTCAAACCGCCACCCTGGAGGCGGCGGATCCCATAGGAATCAATGGGAGTCTGACCATAGCGAAAGTACAAGTTCGCTGCTGCCAGACATCCCATTGATTCCTATGGGAACTGTCTACACCTAACACCCTAACATGTACCCCGAGTCTAAACACCACTAATCTGTCCCCCCTACACCGCCGCAACTAAATAAAGTTATTACCCCCTAAACCGCCGCTCCCGGAGCCCACCGCAAGCTACTCTATACATATTAACCCCTAAACCGCCGCTCCCGGAGCCCACCGCAACTTATATTAAATTTATTAACCCCTAATCTGCCCCCTACACCGTCGCCACCTATAATACATTTATTAACCACTATCCTGCCCCCCACTACACCGCCGCCACTGTAATAAAATTATTAACCCCTAAACCTAAGTCTAACACTAACCCTAACACCCCCCTAACTTAAATATTAATTAAATAAATCTAAATAATATTTCTATTATGAACTAAATTAATCCTATATAAAACTAAATACTTACCTGTAAAATAAACCCTAAGATAGATACAATATAAATAATAATTATATTGTAGCTATCTTAGGATTTATTTTTATTTTACAGGCATCATTCAATTTATTTTAACTAGGTACAATAGCTATTAAATAGTTATTAACTATTTAATAGCTTACCTAGCTAAAATAAAGAGAAATTTACCTGTAAAATAAAAACTAACCTAAGTTACAATTACACCTAACACTACACTATACTTTAATAAATTATTCCTATTTAAAACTAAATACCTGTAAAATAAACCCTAAGATAGCTACAATGTAATTAATAATTACATTGTAGCTATTTTAGGAATTATATTTATTTTACAGGTAACTTTGTATTTATTTTAGCTAGTTAGAATAGTTATTAAATAGTTAGTAACTATTTAATAACTACCTATCTAAAAGAAATACAAAATCACCTGTAAAATAAATCCTAACCTAAGTTACAATTAAACCTAACACTACACTATCATTAAATAAATTAAATAAATTACCTACAAATAACTACAATTAAATACAATTACATAAACTAACTAAAGTACAAAAAATAAAAAAAGCTAAGTTACAAAAAATAAAAAAAATAGGTTACAAACATTTTAAAAATATTACAACAATTTTAAGCTACTTACACCTAATCTAAGCCCCCTAATAAAATAACAAACCCCCCAAAATAAAAAAATGCCCTACCCTATTCTAAATTAAAAAAGTTCAAAGCTCTTTTACCTTACCAGCCCTTAAAAGGGCCATTTGTGGGGCATGCCCCAAAGAATTCAGCTCTTTTGCCTGTAAAAGAAAAATACAACCCCCCCCAACATTAAAACCCACCACCCACATACCCCTAATCTAATCCAAACCCCCCTTAAAATAACCTAACACTAATCCCCTGAAGATCATCCTACCTTTAGTCGTCTTCACTCAGCCGAGCCACCAATGGAACTGAAGAGGAGATCCGGACCGGCAGAAGTGATCCTCCAAGCGGCGATGAAGAAATCTTCCATCCGATGAAGTGATCCTCCAAGCGGCGCTGAAAAAGTCTTCCATCCGGGCGATGTCATCTTCCAAGAGGCGCTGAAGAAGTCTTCTATCCGGGCGATGTCATCTTCCAAGCCGGGTCTTGAATCTTCATCCCACCGACGCGGAACATCCTTCTTTACCGACGGACTACCGATGAATGAAGGCTCCTTTAAGGGACGTTATCCAAGATGGCGTCCCTTCAATTCCGATTGGCTGATAGGATTCTATCAGCCAATCGGAATTAAGGTAGGAAAAATCTGATTGGCTGATTGAATCAGCCAATCAGATTCAAGTTCAATCCGATTGGCTGATCCAATCAGCCAATCAGATTGAGCTTGCATTCTATTGGCTGTTTCGATCAGCCAATAGAATGCGAGCTCAATCTTATTGGCTGATTGGATCAGCCAATCGGATTGAACTTGAATCTGATTGGCTGATTCAATCAGCCAATCAGATTTTTCCTACCTTAATTCCGATTGGCTGATAGAATCTTATCAGCCAATCGGAATTAAAGGGACGCCATCTTGGATGACGTCCCTTAAAGGAGCCTTCATTCGTCGGTAGTCCGTCGGTAAAGAAGGATGTTCCGCGTCGGCGGGATGAAGATTCAAAACCCGGCTTGGAAGATGACATCGCCCGGATAGAAGACTTCTTCAGCGCCTCTTGGAAGATGACATCGCCCGGATGGAAGACTTCTTCAGCGCCGCTTGGAGGATCACTTCATCGGATGGAAGATTTCTGCATCGCCGCTTGGAGGATCACTTCTGCCGTTCCGGGTCTCCTCTTCAGTTCCATCGGTGGCTCGGCTGAGTGAAGACGACTAAAGGTAGGATGATCTTCAGGGGATTAGTGTTAGGTTATTTTAAGGGGGGTTTGGGTTAGATTAGGGGTATGTGGGTGGTGGGTTTTAATGTTGGGGGGGTTGTATTTTTCTTTTACAGGCAAAAGAGCTGAATTCTTTGGGGCATGCCCCACAAATGGCCCTTTTAAGGGCTGGTAAGGTAAAAGTGCTTTGAACTTTTTAAATGTAGAATAGGGTAGGGCTTTTTTTTTATTTTGGGGGGGTTTGTTATTTTATTAGGGGGCTTAGATTAGGTGTAAGTAGCTTAAAATTGTTGTAATATTTTTAAAATGTTTGTAACCTATTTTTTTTATTTTTTGTAACTTAGCTTTTTTTATTTTTTGTACTTTAGTTAGTTTATGTAATTGTATTTAATTGTAGTTATTTGTAGGTAATTTATTTAATTTATTTAATGATAGTGTAGTGTTAGGTTTAATTGTAACTTAGGTTAGGATTTATTTTACAGGTAATTTTGTATTTATTTTAGCTAGGTAGTTATTAAATAGTTAATAACTATTTAATAACTATTCTAACTAGCTAAAATAAATACAAAGTTACCTGTAAAATAAAAATAAATCCTAAGATAGCTACAATATAATTATTATTTATATTGTAGCTATATTAGGGTTTATTTTAAAGGTAAGTATTTAGTTTTAAATAGGAATAATTTATTAAAGTATAGTGTAGTGTTAGGTGTAATTGTAACTTAGGTTAGTTTTTATTTTACAGGTACATTTCTCTTTATTTTAGCTAGGTAGCTATTAAATAGTTAATAACTATTTAATAGCTATTGTACCTAGTTAAAATAAATTGAAATTTGCCTGTAAAATAAAAATAAATCCTAAGATAGCTACAATATAATTATTATTTATATTGAAGCTATATTAGGGTTTATTTTAAAGGTAAGTATTTAGTTTTAAATAGGATTAATTTAGTTCATAATAGAAATATTATTTAGATTTATTTAATTAATATTTAAGTTAGGGGGGTGTTAGGGTTAGTGTTAGACTTAGGTTTAGGGGTTAATAAATTTATTACAGTGGCGGCGGTGTAGTGGGGGGCAGGATAGGGGTTAATAAATTTATTATAGGTGGCGACGGTGTAGGGGGGGCAGATTAGGGGTTAATAGATATAATGTAGGTGGCAGCGGTGTCCAGGAGCGGCGGTTTAGGGGTTAATACATTTATCAGAGTTGCGGCAGGGTCTAGGAGCGGCGGTTTATGGGTTAATACATTTATCAGAGTTGCGGCAGGGTCTAGGAGCGGCGGTTTAGGGGTTAATAACTTTATTGAGTTGCGGGGGGCTCCGGGGGCGCCGGTATAGGGGGTAGAACAGTGTAGTTAGTGTGAGTGCTTAGTGACAGGCTAGCAATAAAGCTGGGAAAAAGCCGAAGAGCAGCGAGATCGGATGAGTGATAACTCTCACAGTCCGCTGCTCATCGCCCCACGGCTTTTTGACAGCTTTATTTGATAACTTAGGCGAAATTTTTCAGGTCCGCGGCGGCGATGTGAGGCGAGCTTAGGCGGGCGTATTGGGCCGGCGAAGGCAGGAAAGTTGACACGTTGATAACTACCCCCCTAGTGGAAGAATAGTGGTGAAACAACTTTTTTTTTTTTTTTTTTTTTATAATTGTTTTTATTAGAAGATCAATTCAAGGCATACAAATGAGAAGTGTCAGTACAAAGAAAACAGATAATACACAGTAATATAACTTCAATAGTATATAGCACAGATATATTAGAAAGTGTGCACATCACATGCTAATATGACAAGTAGTACATTTTGTCTTTACGTGAGTTGCCTATCTAATTGGATACCTGCAGACTGACTTATGAGGCCACTCTTGGACCTCTCAGCAAAATAAAAATTGTGAAGTTATGTCAGGTATTCCTTAACAGTAAAGGACCACTCATGGGTCCCCAATGTTGAACTTCTTTTGTTTTTGTTTTTATTAAATATATACATGTGGCTCCCCTGGTGTATAATAGGAATATAAATTGGGTGAAACAAGGGAAGGGGAGTTATGGGATAATAGGAATATTACTATTTATACCAAAACTTACATACTGTTTGTAGTCCAATTAAAGATAGAAAATAATCTCCCTGTAGTAAAATGGATCAGTCACTCTTGGGCTGTAGGGATATTAAACAGAGGGATTTAGGGATTCTAAAGAAAACTGGGGATGGCTTACATTAATGTTATTTAGTTAGTAGGCCCAGATAGCCATTATAAGCAGTTAAAAGAGGATGCGAGTATAGAGCACTAAGTACTATCACACGCCGTGAAAAAATATGGTGCACATGGAACGGACACATTTACTATTAGTTGTGGGATTTGTATGTTACAGCTGAGATTTTAATAAACGTGCATAGAGTCATCCACAGATGGGAGATAAGTGGTATGGCCCTTTGCTAGGACACAGACCGCTGAGCTAAGTAACAATGTTGAATGCAGGTGTAGAATAAGTACTCTCACTAGTAGCCAACATGTGCAATCTCTGAGAATATCTAAGTTAAGGGAGGAGGTTTAAAATATTAGGCTATAACCTGGCTAGAACATTACTAAAATTAGGGATGAACAAGTTTATAGCTATGATACATCATACATAATATAAATTGGTAGGTCAGTATACATAAACAGATATAAATATAAATACATTTTATCCTTTGATGAAAGATAGCCTGTGCTGTATAGCTCCTTTCTAACATGGGAAGACTATAACAAACCAACCTAAAGTTATAGGCATATAAGAGACTATAGGCAAACTTGAGGTGAGAAAAACACATAAACTAATCACCTAACATGGAACAAAGAGCGGCCTGAACATGAGGTCTGCTAAAGTTGGAGTCCGTTCTGTCGGCAATCAGCCTCCAGGGCCCCTAGCCGAAGGCCGTTTGCAAATGATGGTGCAGGGGGGAAACCTCCCCGGGTCCCATATGGCTCTCCACATAATTAGAAGAAAGAAGGCTAGTAGCTCAGTCGGCAGAATGGGTCTCGGGTGTCCATGAAAAAGAATGCCTCCAGCTTGAGACAAAGTTCCGGTGGAGAAGGCATTTGCGTTTGAAGCGGGCATCGGATCAAGTGGCCCAGCAATCAGATCCCTGCTCCTATACCAACTTCGGCCATGCGATTCTAGGAAGTGCTGCTCAGTACCGGGGTCGGTCTCTGCAGAGGTGGAGATCGCAATATCCCCGGTTTCCTCAGATCCAGCAGCTGCAATATTACAGAGGCCTCCAGATATTCCGGTCCTGGGTAAGGATGGAGGTGTAACGGACCGCGCTGTCACTTTGAATATCAGGTTCTGCCCCGACTCCTTCCAAGCATACACATGCACTTACACTGTGTGCAGAATTATTAGGCAAATGAGTATTTTTACCACATCATCCTCTTTATGCATGTTGTCTTACTCCAAGCTGTATCGGCTCGAAAGCCTGCTACCAATTAAGCATATTAGGTGATGTGCATCTCTGTAATGAGAAGGGGTGTGGTCTAATGACATCAACACCCTATATCAGGTGTGCATAATTATTAGGCAACTTCCTTTCCTTTGGCAAAATGGGTCAAAAGAAGGACTTGACAGGCTCAGAAAAGTCAAAAATAGTGAGATATCTTGCAGAGGGATGCAGCACTCTTAAAATTGCAAAGCTTCTGAAGCGTGATCATCGAACAATCAAGCGTTTCATTCAAAATAGTCAACAGGGTCGCAAGAAGCGTGTGGAAAAACCAAGGCGCAAAATAACTGCCCATGAACTGAGAAAAGTCAAGCGTGCAGCTGCCAAGATGACACTTGCCACCAGTTTGGCCATATTTCAGAGCTGCAACATCACTGGAGTGCCCAAAAGCACAAGGTGTGCAATACTCAGAGACATGGCCAAGGTAAGAAAGGCTGAAAGACGACCACCACTGAACAAGACACACAAGCTGAAACATCAAGACTGGGCCAAGAAATATCTCAAGACTGATTTTTCTAAGGTTTTATGGACTGATGAAATGAGAGTGAGTCTTGATGGGCCAGATGGATGGGCCCGTGGCTGGATTGGTAAAGGGCAGAGAGCTCCAGTCCGACTCAGACGCCAGCAAGGTGGAGGTGGAGTACTGGTTTGGGCTGGTATCATCAAAGATGAGCTTGTGGGGCCTTTTCGGGTTGAGGATGGAGTCAAGCTCAACTCCCAGTCCTACTGCCAGTTTCTGGAAGACACCTTCTTCAAGCAGTGGTACAGGAAGAAGTCTGCATCCTTCAAGAAAAACATGATTTTCATGCTGGACAATGCTCCATCACACGCGTCCAAGTACTCCACAGCGTGGCTGGCAAGAAAGGGTATAAAAGAAGAAAATTTAATGACATGGCCTCCTTGTTCACCTGATCTGAACCCCATTGAGAACCTGTGGTCCATCATCAAATGTGAGATTTACAAGGAGGGAAAACAGTACACCTCTCTGAACAGTGTCTGGGAGGCTGTGGTTGCTGCTGCACGCAATGTTGATGGTGAACAGATCAAAACACTGACAGAATCCATGGATGGCAGGCTTTTGAGTGTCCTTGCAAAGAAAGGTGGCTATATTGTCACTGATTTGTTTTTGTTTTGTTTTTGAATGTCAGAAATGTATATTTGTGAATGTTGAGATGTTATATTGGTTTCACTGGTAAAAATAAATAATTGAAATGGGTATATATTTGTTTTTTGTTAAGTTGCCTAATAATTATGCACAGTAATAGTCACCTGCACACACAGATATCCCCCTAAAATAGCTATAACTAAAAACAAACTAAAAACTACTTCCAAAACTATTCAGCTTTGATATTAATGAGTTTTTGGGTTCATTGAGAACATGGTTGTTGTTCAATAATAAAATTAATCCTCAAAAATACAACTTGCCTAATAATTCTGCACTCCCTGTATGTTTAAATCGTTTAGCTGCTGTAGCATCTGAGGCTGTTCCAGAATACGTGCACGGTGCTGTGCAGCTTCTATTATCAAACAGAGCTCCTTTTCTAGTGTTATAAAATGATCATCGAGCATTTCTAAAACTTCAGTCTCCCATTTGTCAAGGGATTCCATTTTGCGCTGCCGACAGCAGGGTTTCTGTTCAGATATCAATAGGTATTAGTTTCAAAGATCAGGTTAGTCTGCCGTCTGGGGATTATGAGCTGCAAAAGTTGTCAGTGTCTCTGCACTGCTTTACCCGGCGTACAAGATACCGGGGGGGGGGGGGTGTTGAGTGCCTCTCACGTAGGAGTCTGCCTTAGGCCTCAACGCTCCGGATCGGTCACCAAGGGTGAAAGTCCCAATAATGTGGTATCATTCGGTTCAGCTTGATAAGTGGGTCTTAATTATCAGGTTGAGGAAGATGGATAGTCCTCTTAGACATCAACAACAGGCATATCATTTATGTCTCACTCAGAGCAACCGATATTGCAACCATTGAAGGTGCTGCCCAGAGACACGCCGAAACAACTTTTTTTTATTATGTGAAATAACGCCTAAATCAATCACAGCTATGTGAAGTATGTGGCTGACATTTATTTACCAGTGCTAGACAATGCTCAGATTAATACACTCTATTCATTTATAATCTCTGTGCCTTGGTTAGACTATGGTTTCCATAGTTTAAGCTGCTTCTGATGACTATGCATTCACAGATGGCTCTGAACCTCAGCAATCAGGTGCAGCTAGAATTTAAAAATGATAACGCTTACTATACATATTATTAGATATACCATTTGGCTATCACAGAACTGTGACACATTTTATATAAATTATTTTCCCACCCACAGAACACTCACAACTTCACTTCTGCCTGCCATTTTCCCACCCACAGAACACTCACAACTCCACTTCTGCCTGCCATTTTCCTACTTACAGAACCCTCACAACTTCACTTCTGCCTGCCATTTTCCTACTTACAGAACCCTCACAACTTAACTTCTGCCTGCCATTTTCCTACTTACAGAACCCTCACAACTTCACTTCTGCCTGCCATTTTCCTACTTACAGAACACTCACAACTCCACTTCTGCCTGCCATTTTCCCACCCACAGAACACTCACAACTTCACTTCTGCCTGCCATTTTTCCACCCACAGAACCCTTACAACATCAATCTGCCTGCCATTTTCCCACCCACAGAACACTCACAACGTCACTTCTGCCTGCCATTTCCTACTTACAGAACACTCACAACTTCACTACTGCCTGCCATTTTCCTACTTACAGAACCCGTACAACTTCACTTCTGCCTGCCATTTTCCTACTTACAGAACCCTCACAACTTCACTTCTGCCTGCCATTTTCCTACTTACAAAACACTCACAACTTCACTTCTGCCTTCCATTTTCCCACCCACAGAACACTCACAACGTCACTTCTGCCTGACGTTTTCCTACTTAGAGAACACTCACAACTCCACTACTGTATGCCATTTTCCCACCCACAGAACCCTTACAACATCACTACCACCTGCCATTTTCCCACCCACAGAACACTTACAACTTCAATCTGCCTGCCATTTTCCCACCCACAGAACACTCACAACTTCACTTCTGCCTTCCATTTTCCCACCCACAGAACACTCACAACTTTACTTCTGCCTGCCATTTTCCTACTTACAGAACACTCACAAATGGCATGCATAAGTGAAGTTGTGAGGGTACTGTAAGTAGGAAAATGGCAGGCAGAAGTGAAGTTGTGAGGGTTCTGTAAGTAGGAAAATGGCAGGCATAAGTGAAGTTGTGAGGGTTCTGTAAGTAGGAAAATGGCAGGCAGAAGTGAAGTTGTGAGGGTTCTGTAAGTAGGAAAATGGCAGACAGAAGTGAAGTTGTGAGGGTTCTGTAAGTAGGAAAATGGCAGGCAGAAGTGGAGTTGTGAGGGTTCTGTAAGTAGGAAAATGGCAGGCAGAAGTGAAGTTGTGAGGGTTCTGTAAGTAGGAAAATGGCAGGCAGAAGTGAAGTTGTGAGTGTGCTGTAAGTAGGAAAATGGCAAGCAGAAGTGAAGTTGTGAGTGGGCTCTAAGTAGGAAAATGGCAGGTAGAAGTGAAGTTGTGAGTGTTCTGTAAGTAGGAAAATGGCAGGCAGAAGTGAAGTTGTGAGGGTTCTGTAAGTCGGAAAATGTCAAGGAAAAGTGAAGTTGTGAGTGTTCTGTAAGTAAGAAAATGTCAAGGAAAAGTGAAGTTGTGAGGGTTCTGTAAGTAGGAAAATGGAAGGCAGAAGTGAAGTTGTGAGGGTTCTGTAAGTCGGAAAATGTCAAGGAAAAGTGAAGTTGTGAGTGTTCTGTAAGTAGGAAAATGGCAGGCAGAAGTGAAGTTGTGAGTGTTCTGTGGGTGGGATAATGGAAGGCAGAAGTGAAGTTGTGAGTGTTCTGTGGGTGGGAAAATGGCAGGCGGTAGTGAAGTTGTGAGTGTTCTGTGGGTTGGAAAATGGCAGGCAGAATTAAAGTTATGGGTGTTCTGTAAGTAGGAAAATGGCTGGCAGAAGTGAAGTTGTGAGTGTTCTGTAAGTAGGAAAATGGCTGGCAGAAGTGAAGTTGTGAGTGTTCTGTAAGTAGGAAAATGGCAGGCAGAAGTGAAGTTGTGAGTGTGCTGTAAGTAGGAAAATGGCTGGCAGAAGTGAAGTTGTGAGTGTTCTGTAAGTAGGAAAATGGCAGGCAGAAGTGAAGTTGTGAGTGTGCTGTAAGTAGGAAAATGGCTGGCAGAAGTGAAGTTGTGAGTGTTCTGTAAGTAGGAAAATGGCAGGCAGAAGTGGAGATGTGAGGGTTCTATAAGTAGGAAAATGGCAGGCATAAGTGAAGTTGTGAGTGTGCTATAAGTAGGAAAATGGCAGGCAGAAGTGAAGTTCTGAGTGTTCTGTAAGTAGGAAAATGGCTGGCAGAAGTGAAGTTGTGAGTGTTCTGTAAGTAGGAAAATGGCAGGCAGAAGTGAAGTTGTAAGGGTTCTGTAAGTAGGAAAATGACAGGCAGAAGTGAAGTTGTGAGGGTTCTGTAAGTAGGAAAATGGCAGGCAGAAGTGGAGATGTGAGGGTTCTATAAGTAGGAAAATGGCAGGCATCAGTGAAGTTGTGAGTGTGCTATAAGTAGGAAAATGGCAGGCAGAAGTGAAGTTCTGAGTGTTCTGTAAGTAGGAAAATGGCAGGCAGAAGTGAAGTTGTGAGTGGGCTGTAAGTAGGAAAATGGCAGGCAGAAGTGAAGTTGTGAGTGTGCTGTAAGTAAGAAAATGTCAAGGAAAAGTGAAGTTGTGAGGGTTCTGTAAGTAGGAAAATGGCAGGCAGAAGTGGAGTTGTGAGTGTTCTGTGGGTGGGAAAATGGCAGGCAGAAGTGAATTTGTGAGTGTTCTGTGGGTGGGAAAATGGCAGGCAGAAGTGAAAATGTGAGTGTTCTGTGGGTTGGAAATGGCAGATAGAAGTGAAGTTGTGAGGGTTCTGTAAGTAGGAAAATGGCAGGCAGAAGTTAAGTTGTGAGGGTTCTGTAAGTAGGAAAATGGCAGGCAGAAGTGGAGTTGTGAGTGTTCTGTGGGTGGGAAAATGGCAGGCAGAAGTGAAGTTGTGAGTGTTCTGTGGGTGGGAAAATGGCAGGCGGTAGTGATGTTGTGAGTGTTCTGTGGGTGGGAAAATGGGATGCAGTAGTGGAGTTGTGAGTGTTCTGTAAGTAGGAAAATGGCAGGCAGAAGTAAAGTTGTGAGTGTTCTGTGGGTGGCAAAATGGAAGGCAGAAGTGAAGTTGTGAGTGTTCTGTGGGTGGGAAAATGGCATGTAGAAGTGAAGTTGTGAGTGTTCTGTGGGTGGGAAAATGGCAGGCAGATTGAAGTTGTAAGTGTTCTGTGGGTGGGAAAATGGCAGGTGGTAGTGATGTTGTAAGGGTTCTGTGGGTGGGAAAATGGCATGCAGTAGTGGAGTTGTGAGTGTTCTGTAAGTAGGAAAACGTCAGGCAGAAGTGACGTGAGTGTTCTGTGAGTGGGAAAATGGAAGGCAGAAGTGAAGTTGTGAGTGTTCTGTGGGTGGGAAAATGGCAGGCAGAAGTGAAAATGTGAGTGTTCTGTGGGTTGGAAATGGCAGATAGAAGTGAAGTTGTGAGGGTTCTGTAAGTAGGAAAATGGCAGGCAGAAGTTAAGTTGTGAGGGTTCTGTAAGTAGGAAAATGGCAGGCAGAAGTGGAGTTGTGAGTGTTCTGTGGGTGGGAAAATGGCAGGCAGAAGTGAAGTTGTGAGTGTTCTGTGGGTGGGAAAATGGCAGGCGGTAGTGATGTTGTGAGTGTTCTGTGGGTGGGAAAATGGCATGCAGTAGTGGAGTTGTGAGTGTTGTGTAAGTAGGAAAATGGCAGGCAGAAGTAAAGTTGTGAGTGTTCTGTGGGTGGGAAAATGGAAGGCAGAAGTGAAGTTGTGAGTGTTCTGTGGGTGGGAAAATGGCATGTAGAAGTGAAGTTGTGAGTGTTCTGTGGGTGGGAAAATGGCAGGCAGATTGAAGTTGTAAGTGTTCTGTGGGTGGGAAAATGGCAGGTGGTAGTGATGTTGTAAGGGTTCTGTGGGTGGGAAAATGGCATGCAGTAGTGGAGTTGTGAGTGTTCTGTAAGTAGGAAAACGTCAGGCAGAAGTGACGTGAGTGTTCTGTGAGTGGGAAAATGGAAGGCAGAAGTGAAGTTGTGAGTGTTCTGTGGGTGGGAAAATGGCAGGCGGTAGTGGAGTTGTGAGTGTTTTGTAAGTAGGAAAATGGCAGGCAGAAGTGAAGTTGTGAGTGTTCTGTGGGTGGGAAAATGGAAGGCAGAAGTGAAGTTGTGAGTGTTCTGTGAGTGGGAAAATGGCAGGCAGTAGTGAAGTTGTGAGTGTTCTGTAAGTAGAAAAATGGCAGGCAGAACTGAAGTTGTGAGTGTTCTGTAAGTAGGAAAACATCAGGCAGAAGTGGAGTTTTGAGGGTTCTGTAAGTAGGAAAACGTCAGGCAGAAGTGAAGTTGTAAGGGTTCTGTAAGTAGGAAAATGGCAGGCAGAAGTGGAGTTGTGAGGGTTCTGTAAGTAGGAAAATGGCAGGCAGAAGTGAAGTTGTAAGTGTTCTGTGGGTGGGAAAATGGCAGGCAGTAGTGAAGTTGTGAGTGTTCTGTGGGTTGGAAAATGGCAGTCAGAAGTGGAGTTGTGAGGGTTCTGTAAGTAGGAAAATGGCAGGCAGAATTAAAGTTATGGGTGTTCTGTAAGTAGGAAAACGTCAGGCAGAAGTGAAGTTGTGAGTGTTCTGTGGGTGGGAAAATGGCAGACAGAAGTGAAGTTGTGATTGTTCTGTGGGTGGGAAAATGGAAGGCAGAAGTGAATTTGTGAGTGTTCTGTGGGTGGGAAAATGGCAGGCAGTAGTGAAGTTGTGAGTGTTCTGTGGGTTAGAAAATGGCAGGCAGAATTAAAGTTATGGATATTCTGTAAGTAGGAAAACGTCAGGCAGAAGTGAAGTTGTGAGGGTTCTGTAAGTAGGAAAATGGCAGGGAAAAGTGAAGTTGTAAGGGTTCTGTAAGTAGGAAATGGCAGGCAGAAGTAAAGTTGTGAGTGTTCTGTGGGTGGGAAAATGGCAGGCAGAAGTGAAGTTGTGAGTGTTCTGTGGGTGGGAAAATGGCAGGCAGTAGTGAAGTTGTGAGTGTTCTGTAAGTAGGAAAATGTCAGGCAGAAGTGAAGTTGTGAGTGTTCTGTGGGTGGGAAAATGGAAGGCAGAAGTGAAGTTGTGAGTGTTCTGTGGGTGGGTAAATGGCAGGCGGTAGTGATGTTGTGAGTGTTCTGTGGGTGGAAAAATGGCATGCAGTAGTGGAGTTTTGAGTGTTCTGTAAGTAGGAAAGTGGCAGGCAGAATTAAAGTTATGGGTGTTTTGTAAGTAGGAAAACGTCAGGCAGAAGTGAAATTGTGAGGGTTCTGTAAGTAGGAAATGGCAGGCAGAAGTGAAGTTGTGAGTGTTCTGTGGGTGGGAAAATGGCAGGCAGAAGTGAAGTTGTGAGTGTTCTGTAAGTAGGAAAACATCAGGCAGAAGTGGAGTTGTGAGTGTTCTGTAAGTAGGAAAATGGCAGGCAGAAGTGAAGTTGTGAGGGTTCTGTAAGTAGGAAAATGTCAGGCAGAAGTGGAGTTGTGAGTGTTCTGTAAGTAGGAAAATGTCAGGCAGAAGTGAAGTTTTGAGGGTTCTGTAAGTAGGAAAATGGCAGTCAGAAGTGAAGTTGTGAGGGTCCTGTAAGTAGGAAAATGGCAGACAGAAGTGAAGTTGTAAGGGTTCTGTAAGTAGGAAAATGGCAGGCAGAAATGAAGTTGTGAGTGTTCTGTGGTTTGGAAAATGGCAGGCAGAAGTGAAGTTGTGAGGGTCCTGTAAGTAGGAAACTGCAAGGCAGAAGTGAAGTTGTGAGGGTTCTGTAAGTAGGAAAATGTCAGGCAGAAGTGGAGTTGTGAGTGTTCTGTAAGTAGGAAAATGGCAGGCAGAAGTGAAGTTGTGAGGGTTCTGTAAGTAGGAAAATGGCAGGCAGAAGTGGAGTTGTGAGGGTTCTGTAAGTAGGAAAACGTCAGGCAGAAGTGAAGTTGTGAGGGTTCTGTAAGTAGAAAAGCGTCAGGCAGAAGTGAAATTGTGAGGGTTCTGTAAGTAGGAAAATGGCAGTCAGAAGTGAAGTTGTGAGGGTTCTGTAAGTAGGAAAATGGCAGGCAGAAGTGAAGTTGTGAGGGTTCTGTAAGTAGGAAAATGGCAGGCAGAAGTGAAGTTGTGAGGGTTCTGTAGGTAGGAAAATGGCAGGCAGAAGTGAAGTTGTGAGGGTTCTGTAAGTAGGAAAATGGCAGGCAGAAGTGAAGTTGTGAGGGTTCTGTAAGTAGGAAAATGGCAGGCAGAAGTGAAGCTGTGAGTGTTCTGTGATTTGGAAAATGGCAGGCAGAAGTGAAGTTGTGAGGGTTCTGTAAGTAGGAAAATGGCAGGCAGAAGTGAAGTTGTGAGAATTCTGTAAGTAGGAAAATAGCAGGCAGAAGTGGAGATTTAAGGGTTCTGTAAGTAGGAAAATGGCAAGCAGAAGTGGAGTTGTGAGGGTTTTGTAAGTAGGAAAATGGCAAGCAGAAGTAGAGTTGTGAGGGTTTTGTAAGTAGGAAAATGGCAGGCAAAAATGAAGTTGTGAGTGTTCTGTGGTTTGGAAAATGGCAGGCAGAAGTGAAGTTGTGAAAGTTCTGTAAGTAGGAAAATGGCAAGCAGAAGTGAAGTTGTGAGAATTCTGTAAGTAGGAAGATGGCAGGCAGAAGTGAAGTTGTGAGGGTTCTGTAAGTAGGAAAATGGCAGGCAGAAATGAAGTTGTGAGTGTTCTGTGGTTTGGAAAATGGCAGGCAGAAGTGAAGTTGTGAGGGTTCTGTAAGTAGGAAAATGGCAGGCAGAAGTGAAGTTGTGAGAATTCTGTAAGTAGGAAAATGGCAGGCAGAAGTGGAGTTTTAAGGGTTCTGTAAGTAGAAAAATGGCAAGCAGAAGTGGAGTTGTGAGGGTTCTGTAAGTAGGAAAATGGCAGGCAGAAATGAAGTTGTGAGTGTTCTGTGGTTTGGAAAATGGCAGGCAGAAGTGAAGTTGTGAAAGTTCTGTAAGTAGGAAAATGGCAGGCAGAAGTGAAGTTCTGAGAATTCTGTAAGTAGGAAAATGTCAGGCAGAAGTGGAGTTGTGAGTGTTCTGTAAGTAGGAAAACATCAGGCAGAAGTGGAGTTTTAAGGGTTCTGTAAGTAGGAAAATTGCAAGCAGAAGTGGAGTTGTGAGGGTTCTGTAAGTAGGAAAATGGCAGGCAGAAGTGGAGTTGTGAGGGTTCTATAAGAAGGAAAATGGCAGACAGAAGTGAAGTTGTGAGGGTTCTGTAAGTAGAAAAATGGCAGGCAGAAGTGAACTTGTGAGAGTTCTGTGAGTAGGAAAATGGCAGGCAGACGTGAAGTTGTAAGGGTTCCGTAAGTAGAAAAATGGCAGGCGAAGTGGAGTTGTGAGGGTTCTATAAGTAGGAATATGGCAGGCAGAAGTGAAGTTGTGAGGGTTCTGTACGTAGGAAAATGGCAAGCAGAAGTGAAGTTGTGAGTGTTCTGTACATAGGAAAATGGCAAGCAGAAGTGAAGTTGTGAGTGTTCTGTGGGTGGGAAAATGGCAGGCAGAAGTGAAGTTGTAAGTGTTCTGTGGGTGGGAAAATGGCAGGCAGAAGTGAAGTTGTAAGTGTTCTGTGGGTGGGAAAATGGCAGGCAGAAGTGAAGTTGTGAGTGTGCTGTGGATGGGAAAATGGCAGGCAGTAGTGAAGTTGTGAGTGTTCTGTGGGTTGGAAAATGGCAGGCAGAAGTGTAGTTGTGAGGGTTCTATAATTAGGAAAATGGCAGGCAGAAGTGATGCTGTGAGTGTTTTGTAAGTAGGAAAATGACAGGCAGAAGTGAAGTTGTGAGTGTTCTGTGGGTGGGAAAATGGCAGGCAGAAGTGAAGTTGTGAGGGTTCTATAAGTAGGAAAATGGCAGGCAGAAGTGATGCTGTGAGTGTTTTGTAAGTAGGAAAATGACAGGCAGAAGTGAAGTTGTGAGTGTTCTGTGGGTGGGAAAATGGCAGGCAGAAGTGGAGTTGTGAGTGTTCTTTAGGCGGGAACATGGCAGGCAGAAGTGAAGTTGTGAGTGTTCTGTGGGTGGGAAATGGCAGGCAGTAGTGAAGTTGTGAATGTGCTGTGGGTGGGAAAATGGCAGTCAGAAGTGAAGTTGTGAGTGTTCTGTGGGTGGGAAAATGGCAGGCAGAAGTGAAGTTGTGATTGTTCTGTGGGTGGGAAAATGGCAGGCAGTAGTGAAGTTGTGAGTGTTCTATGGGTGGGAAAATGGCAGGCAGAAGTGGAGTTGTGAGGGTTCTGTAAGTAGGAAAACGTCAGGCAGAAGTGGAGTTGTGAGGGTTCTGTAAGTAGGAAAACGTCAGGCAGAAGTGGAGTTTTGAGGGTTCTGTAAGTAGGAAAATGGCAGGCAGACGTGGA
This sequence comes from Bombina bombina, assembly GCF_027579735.1. NCBI lineage: Eukaryota > Metazoa > Chordata > Amphibia > Anura > Bombinatoridae > Bombina > Bombina bombina. The sequence continues at coordinate 58,402,588 of NC_069505.1, read as the reverse complement.
GTTGTGAGGGTTCTATAAGTAGGGAAATGGCAGGCAGAAGTGAAGTTGTAAGGGTTCTGTAAGTAGAAAAATGGCAGGCAGAACTGAAGTTGTGAGGGTTCTGTAAGTAGGAAAACGTCAGGCAGAAGTGGAGTTGTGAGTGTTCTGTAAGTAGGAAAATGGCAGGCAGAAGTGAAGTTGTGAGGGTTTTGTAAGTAGGAAAATGGCAGGCAGAAGTGAAGTTGTGAGGGTTTTGTAAGTAGGAAAATGGCAAGCAGAAGTGTAGTTGTGAGGGTTCTGTAAGTAGGAAAATGGCAGGCAGAAGTGAAGTTGTGAGTGTTCTGTGGGTGGGAAAATGGCAGGCAGAAGTGAAGTTGTGAGTGTTCTGTGGGTGGGAAAATGGCAGGCAGAAGTGAAGTTGTGAGTGTTCTGTGGGTGGGAAAATGGCAGGCAGTAGTGAAGTTGTGAGTGTTCTGTAAGTAGGAAAATGGCAGGCGGATGTGGAGTTGTGAGGGTTCTGTAAGTAGGAAAACGGCAGGCAGACGTGGAGTTGTGAGGGTTCTATAAGTAGGAAAATGGCAGGCAGAAGTAAAGTTGTGAGGGTTCTGTAGGTAGGAAAATGGCAGGCGGATGTGGAGTTGTGAGGGTTCTGTAAGTAGGAAAACGTCAGGCAGAAGTGGAGTTTTGAGGGTTCTGTAAGTAGGAAAATGGCAGTCAGAAGTGAAGTTGTGAGGGTTCTGTAAGTAGGAAAATGGCAGGCAGAAGTGAAGTTTTGAGTGTTCTGTAGGTAGGAAAATGGCAGGCAGAAGTGAAGTTGTGAGGGTTCTGTAAGTAGGAAAATGGCAGGCAGAAGTGAAGTTGTGAAAGTTCTGTAAGTAGGAAAATGGCAGGCAGAAGTGAAGTTGTGAGAATTCTGTAAGTAGGAAGATGGCAGGCAGAAGTGAAGTTGTGAGGGTTCTGTAAGTAGGAAAATGGCAGGCAGAAATGAAGTTGTGAGTGTTCTGTGGTTTGGAAAATGGCAGGCAGAAGTGAAGTTGTGAGGGTTCTGTAAGTAGGAAAATGGCAGGCAGAAGTGAAGTTGTGAGGGTTCTGTAAGTAGGAAAATGGCAGGCAGAAGTGGAGTTTTAAGGGTTCTGTAAGTAGGAAAATGGCAAGCAGAAGTGGAGTTGTGAGGGTTCTGTAAGTAGGAAAATGGCAGGCAGAAATGAAGTTGTGAGTGTTCTGTGGTTTGGAAAATGGCAGGCAGAAGTGAAGTTGTGAAAGTTCTGTAAGTAGGAAAATGGCAGGCAGAAGTGAAGTTCTGAGAATTCTGTAAGTAGGAAAATGGCAGGCAGAAGTGAAGTTGTGAGGGTTCTGTAAGTAGGAAAACATCAGGCAGAAGTGGAGTTTTAAGGGTTCTGTAAGTAGGAAAATTGCAAGCAGAAGTGGAGTTGTGAGGGTTCTGTAAGTAGGAAAATGGCAGGCAGAAGTGGAGTTGTGAGGGTTCTATAAGTAGAAAAATGGCAGGCAGAAGTGAACTTGTGAGAGTTCTGTGAGTAGGAAAATGGCAGGCAGACGTGAAGTTGTAAGGGTTCTGTAAGTAGAAAAATGGCAGGCGAAGTGGAGTTGTGATGGTTCTATAAGTAGGAATATGGCAGGCAGAAGTGAAGTTGTGAGGGTTCTGTACGTAGGAAAATGGCAAGCAGAAGTGAAGTTGTGAGTGTTCTGTACGTAGGAAAATGGCAAGCAGAAGTGAAGTTGTGAGTGTTCTGTGGGTGGGAAAATGGCAGGCAGAAGTGAAGTTGTAAGTGTTCTGTGGGTGGGAAAAAGGCAGGCAGTAGTGAAGTTGTGAGTGTTCTGTGGATGGGAAAATGGCAGGCAGTAGTGAAGTTGTGAGTGTTCTGTGGGTTGGAAAATGGCAGGCGAAGTGGAGTTGTGAGGGTTCTATAAGTAGGAATATGGCAGGCAGAAGTGAAGTTGTGAGGGTTCTGTACGTAGGAAAATGGCAAGCAGAAGTGAAGTTGTGAGTGTTCTGTACGTAGGAAAATGGCAAGCAGAAGTGAAGTTGTGAGTGTTCTGTACGTAGGAAAATGGCAAGCAGAAGTGAAGTTGTGAGTGTTCTGTACGTAGGAAAATGGCAAGCAGAAGTGAAGTCGTGAGTGTTCTGTGGGTGGGAAAATGGCAGGCAGAAGTGAAGTTGTGAGTGTTCTGTGGGTGGGAAAATGGCAGGCAGTAGTGAAGTTGTGAGTGTTCTGTGGATGGGAAAATGGCATGTAGAAGTGAAGTTGTGAGTGTTCTGTGGGTGGGAAAATGGCAGGCAGATTGAAGTTGTAAGTGTTCTGTGGGTGGGAAAATGGCAGGTGGTAGTGATGTTGTAAGGGTTCTGTGGGTGGGAAAATGGCATGCAGTAGTGGAGTTGTGAGTGTTCTGTAAGTAGGAAAACGTCAGGCAGAAGTGACGTGAGTGTTCTGTGAGTGGGAAAATGGAAGGCAGAAGTGAAGTTGTGAGTGTTCTGTGGGTGGGAAAATGGCAGGCGGTAGTGGAGTTGTGAGTGTTTTGTAAGTAGGAAAATGGCAGGCAGAAGTGAAGTTGTGAGTGTTCTGTGGGTGGGAAAATGGAAGGCAGAAGTGAAGTTGTGAGTGTTCTGTGAGTGGGAAAATGGCAGGCAGTAGTGAAGTTGTGAGTGTTCTGTAAGTAGAAAAATGGCAGGCAGAACTGAAGTTGTGAGTGTTCTGTAAGTAGGAAAACATCAGGCAGAAGTGGAGTTTTGAGGGTTCTGTAAGTAGGAAAACGTCAGGCAGAAGTGAAGTTGTGAGGGTTCTGTAAGTAGGAAAATGGCAGGCAGAAGTGGAGTTGTGAGGGTTCTGTAAGTAGGAAAATGGCAGGCAGAAGTGAAGTTGTAAGTGTTCTGTGGGTGGGAAAATGGCAGGCAGTAGTGAAGTTGTGAGTGTTCTGTGGGTTGGAAAATGGCAGTCAGAAGTGGAGTTGTGAGGGTTCTGTAAGTAGGAAAATGGCAGGCAGAATTAAAGTTATGGGTGTTCTGTAAGTAGGAAAACGTCAGGCAGAAGTGAAGTTGTGAGTGTTCTGTGGGTGGGAAAATGGCAGACAGAAGTGAAGTTGTGATTGTTCTGTGGGTGGGAAAATGGAAGGCAGAAGTGAATTTGTGAGTGTTCTGTGGGTGGGAAAATGGCAGGCAGTAGTGAAGTTGTGAGTGTTCTGTGGGTTAGAAAATGGCAGGCAGAATTAAAGTTATGGATATTCTGTAAGTAGGAAAACGTCAGGCAGAAGTGAAGTTGTGAGGGTTCTGTAAGTAGGAAAATGGCAGGGAAAAGTGAAGTTGTAAGGGTTCTGTAAGTAGGAAATGGCAGGCAGAAGTAAAGTTGTGAGTGTTCTGTGGGTGGGAAAATGGCAGGCAGAAGTGAAGTTGTGAGTGTTCTGTGGGTGGGAAAATGGCAGGCAGTAGTGAAGTTGTGAGTGTTCTGTAAGTAGGAAAATGTCAGGCAGAAGTGAAGTTGTGAGTGTTCTGTGGGTGGGAAAATGGAAGGCAGAAGTGAAGTTGTGAGTGTTCTGTGGGTGGGTAAATGGCAGGCGGTAGTGATGTTGTGAGTGTTCTGTGGGTGTAAAAATGGCATGCAGTAGTGGAGTTTTGAGTGTTCTGTAAGTAGGAAAGTGGCAGGCAGAATTAAAGTTATGGGTGTTTTGTAAGTAGGAAAACGTCAGGCAGAAGTGAAATTGTGAGGGTTCTGTAAGTAGGAAATGGCAGGCAGAAGTGAAGTTGTGAGTGTTCTGTGGGTGGGAAAATGGCAGGCAGAAGTGAAGTTGTGAGTGTTCTGTAAGTAGGAAAACATCAGGCAGAAGTGGAGTTGTGAGTGTTCTGTAAGTAGGAAAATGGCAGGCAGAAGTGAAGTTGTGAGGGTTCTGTAAGTAGGAAAATGTCAGGCAGAAGTGGAGTTGTGAGTGTTCTGTAAGTAGGAAAATGTCAGGCAGAAGTGAAGTTTTGAGGGTTCTGTAAGTAGGAAAATGGCAGTCAGAAGTGAAGTTGTGAGGGTCCTGTAAGTAGGAAAATGGCAGACAGAAGTGAAGTTGTAAGGGTTCTGTAAGTAGGAAAATGGCAGGCAGAAATGAAGTTGTGAGTGTTCTGTGGTTTGGAAAATGGCAGGCAGAAGTGAAGTTGTGAGGGTCCTGTAAGTAGGAAACTGCAAGGCAGAAGTGAAGTTGTGAGGGTTCTGTAAGTAGGAAAATGTCAGGCAGAAGTGGAGTTGTGAGTGTTCTGTAAGTAGGAAAATGGCAGGCAGAAGTGAAGTTGTAAGGGTTCTGTAAGTAGGAAAATGGCATGCAGAAGTGGAGTTGTGAGGGTTCTGTAAGTAGGAAAACGTCAGGCAGAAGTGAAGTTGTGAGGGTTCTGTAAGTAGAAAAGCGTCAGGCAGAAGTGAAATTGTGAGGGTTCTGTAAGTAGGAAAATGGCAGGCAGAAGTGAAGTTGTGAGGGTTCTGTAAGTAGGAAAATGGCAGGCAGAAGTGAAGTTGTGAGGGTTCTGTAAGTAGGAAAATGGCAGGCAGAAGTGAAGTTGTGAGGGTTCTGTAAGTAGGAAAATGGCAGGCAGAAGTGAAGTTGTGAGGGTTCTGTAAGTAGGAAAATGGCAGGCAGAAGTGAAGTTGTGAGGGTTCTGTAAGTAGGAAAATGGCAGGCAGAAGTGAAGTTGTGAGTGTTCTGTGAGTAGGAAAATGGCAGGCAGAAGTGAAGTTGTGAGGGTTCTGTAAGTAGGAAAATGGCAGGCAGAAGTGAAGTTGTGAGAATTCTGTAAGTAGGAAAATAGCAGGCAGAAGTGGAGATTTAAGGGTTCTGTAAGTAGGAAAATGGCAAGCAGAAGTAGAGTTGTGAGGGTTTTGTAAGTAGGAAAATGGCAGGCAAAAATGAAGTTGTGAGTGTTCTGTGGTTTGGAAAATGGCAGGCAGAAGTGAAGTTGTGAAAGTTCTGTAAGTAGGAAAATGGCAAGCAGAAGTGAAGTTGTGAGAATTCTGTAAGTAGGAAGATGGCAGGCAGAAGTGAAGTTGTGAGGGTTCTGTAAGTAGGAAAATGGCAGGCAGAAATGAAGTTGTGAGTGTTCTGTGGTTTGGAAAATGGCAGGCAGAAGTGAAGTTGTGAGGGTTCTGTAAGTAGGAAAATGGCAGGCAGAAGTGAAGTTGTGAGAATTCTGTAAGTAGGAAAATGGCAGGCAGAAGTGGAGTTTTAAGGGTTCTGTAAGTAGGAAAATGGCAGGCAGAAGTGGAGTTGTGAGGGTTCTGTAAGTAGGAAAATGGCAGGCAGAAATGAAGTTGTGAGTGTTCTGTGGTTTGGAAAATGGCAGGCAGAAGTGAAGTTGTGAAAGTTCTGTAAGTAGGAAAATGGCAGGCAGAAGTGAAGTTCTGAGAATTCTGTAAGTAGGAAAATGTCAGGCAGAAGTGGAGTTGTGAGTGTTCTGTAAGTAGGAAAACATCAGGCAGAAGTGGAGTTTTAAGGGTTCTGTAAGTAGGAAAATTGCAAGCAGAAGTGGAGTTGTGAGGGTTCTGTAAGTAGGAAAATGGCAGGCAGAAGTGGAGTTGTGAGGGTTCTATAAGTAGGAAAATGGCAGGCAGAAGTGAAGTTGTGAGGGTTCTGTAAGTAGGAAAATGGCAGGCAGAAGTGAACTTGTGAGAGTTCTGTGAGTAGGAAAATGGCAGGCAGACGTGAAGTTGTAAGGGTTCCGTAAGTAGAAAAATGGCAGGCGAAGTGGAGTTGTGAGGGTTCTATAAGTAGGAATATGGCAGGCAGAAGTGAAGTTGTGAGGGTTCTGTACGTAGGAAAATGGCAAGCAGAAATGAAGTTGTGAGTGTTCTGTACATAGGAAAATGGCAAGCAGAAGTGAAGTTGTGAGTGTTCTGTGGGTGGGAAAATGGCAGGCAGAAGTGAAGTTGTAAGTGTTCTGTGGGTGGGAAAATGGCAGGCAGAAGTGAAGTTGTAAGTGTTCTGTGGGTGGGAAAATGGCAGGCAGAAGTGAAGTTGTGAGTGTGCTGTGGATGGGAAAATGGCAGGCAGTAGTGAAGTTGTGAGTGTTCTGTGGGTTGGAAAATGGCAGGCAGAAGTGTAGTTGTGAGGGTTCTATAATTAGGAAAATGGCAGGCAGAAGTGATGCTGTGAGTGTTTTGTAAGTAGGAAAATGACAGGCAGAAGTGAAGTTGTGAGTGTTCTGTGGGTGGGAAAATGGCAGGCAGAAGTGAAGTTGTGAGGGTTCTATAAGTAGGAAAATGGCAGGCAGAAATGAAGTTGTGAGTGTTCTGTGGTTTGGAAAATGGCAGGCAGAAGTGAAGTTGTGAAAGTTCTGTAAGTAGGAAAATGGCAGGCAGAAGTGAAGTTCTGAGAATTCTGTAAGTAGGAAAATGGCAGGCAGAAGTGAAGTTGTGAGGGTTCTGTAAGTAGGAAAACATCAGGCAGAAGTGGAGTTTTAAGGGTTCTGTAAGTAGGAAAATTGCAAGCAGAAGTGGAGTTGTGAGGGTTCTGTAAGTAGGAAAATGGCAGGCAGAAGTGGAGTTGTGAGGGTTCTATAAGTAGAAAAATGGCAGGCAGAAGTGAACTTGTGAGAGTTCTGTGAGTAGGAAAATGGCAGGCAGACGTGAAGTTGTAAGGGTTCTGTAAGTAGAAAAATGGCAGGCGAAGTGGAG